>NC_089750.1:38480519-38494310 GCF_040412425.1 Macrobrachium rosenbergii | reverse complement strand
TACTTGTCTACCTGCTCTTTCTTTCGCACCCTCTCACAGTGGTGACCCCCGGAGTGGTTCCCGGGGCCATTAACGAACCCAAACAATGACTTAGTCTTGCCCCATGAACCACCCCACTCCCCTAACGGACTAACTATGGTGCTCTAACAAAGCGTTCGGGCGTTACTGACCCTCGTCAGCAAATCACCGGCGTCATTAGCAGACCCACACGGCATGCTCCCAAGCGTGTATTGACATGAGTGTTAACTCACACCCCAAGTGAGAGCACGGAAATGAGCATGGACATGGACATTACCTCCCACATACAAATAACCACACCTCCGTTAACCCATCACAACCCGGCATCATGGCTCTACAGGGTCGAGGGGCAATTCAGGGTGGCAGGCCTGACCGACGAGGTGCTGCAGGCAGACATAGTGATCAACACCCTACCGGAGGAGATATGCAGGAAGGTTGCCCAGTGGGTGATGTCAACTTTGAGCCCTGCCACCTACCAGCAACTAAAGGCCTCTCTCGTTGAGACCTGCTCCCTGCTGGTCTCCAAGAGAGCCGCCCATGCCCTCGACCTCGCCATCAACCCCCGGCAGGACACGAACCTCCTGGAGACGTGGCAGCCCTCCAGGACCTCCTCCTCCTCCCTGAGAAGGACAGCAGCGGCAGGCACAAGGAGATTAGCCTGTCGAGGGAGATCCTCATGCGGCGGCTCCTCCCGTAGGTACAGGGTCAGATTGAGGAGCCCTACACCCTGCCGGTCGAGGATCTCATCAGAACGGCGCAGCAGCTAACTGACTCCATGAGGGCAGCAAAGCGGGCCTCCACACCCGCACACCCCATCAACTGCCTCCAGCCGGAGGAACCCAACGCAGAGGAGATCAACGTCATCGTCAGGAGGCAGCCACCCCATCACCAGAATAAGGAAAGGCCGGGACTTTGCTACTACCACTGGAGGTTCGGCAAAGAAGCCCGAAATTGCGAAGCCCCCTGCCTTTTCGTCCATCCAAAAAACGGGGGAAGCAGTGGCCACCCTCACAAGCCGCCATGGCAGCAGAAACACCCAGGAGCCCCGCACCAGTAGGGTTCTATGTCCGCGACACCGTCTCCAGCAGGCTGATGCTGATCGACACAGGGGCTGTGCAGTCAGTGTTCCCGCCTTCCAGAAAGGACCAGAAACGCCCGCCGGACCCGGCTTCCTCCCTGACGGCCGCCAACGGGTCCCCCATCCTCTCCTACGGCACCAAGATCCTGTCAGTCTCCATCCTAGGCCAGAGATACAAGTGGAACTTCATCATCGCAGACGTGAGGACCCCACTCTTGGGTGCGGACTTCCTGGCCCACTTCGGACTGGCAGTTGACATCGGCCGCAAACGCCTGCTGGACACTGAGTCCTGTCAGACCTGCCCCTGGCGCCTGGCCCCAGCGCCCCACAGTATGTTCAGTCACTTCCCACCAATGCGCCTCCCTCCTGAAGGAATTCCTTGAGATGTTCTGGCCCGAACTTCATCAGGTGCCTGGGGCCGCAGCCAAAGTTCCGAAGGCTTCCCCCCTCAGCGGTGACTACAGGTGGCTCGAGACCCTGCAGTGACTACAGGTGGCTCGAGACCCTGCAGTGACTACAGGTGGCTCAACCTCGCTACAGAACCAGACCACTACCCTCTCCCAAACATGCAAGACCTCACGGCCTCTTTCCATGGGGCTAAAATATTTTCAAAATTAGATCTGTTAAAGTCCTATTTCCAGGTACCAGTAGCTCTAGAAGACATTCCCAAAACCACCATCATCACGCCCTTTGGGTCCTATGTCTTAGCTTCCACCTTCAGCCTGAGGAACGCAGGGCGACTTTGCAGAGACTGATGGACAGCATCCTTGGGGACCTGAACTTGCGCCTGCTGTCGATGACATCCTAATTTTTTCCAGGTCCCACAAAGAACACCTGCGGCACATCCGGAAGGTCCTGCAGCGCCTGCAGGAGAACGGCCTCATTGTCAGGTTTGACAAGTACACCTTCGGTGTTGAAAGAGTTGACTTCCTTTGCCATGAGATATCCACGGGAGGCGTCTGCCCCCTTGCACTGACGGTCGAGTCCGTCGTCAGGTTCTCCACCCCTACCTCCGTCAAGGGCGTACAAGAATTCCTCGGGATGGTCAACTACTACAGGAGGTCCATCCCCGGAGTCGCGCACACCATGGCCCCCCTGATGGAGATCCTGAAGGGCCATCCGAAGTCCTTAGTGTGGTGCCCCGACCAGCAGCGGGCCTTCTCCATGACAAAGGCTGCCCTCGCCAAGGCAACAACCTTGGCCCACCAGGACCCCAACACCCACCTCCAGCTAACAACGGACACCAGCAATGTCGCCTGTGGGGCCATCCTGGAGCAGGTCGTCAACGGTGCCCCTCAGCCCATCGCCTTCTTCAGCAGGAAGCTCAGCCTCACCGAGTCCCACTACAGCACCTTTGACAGGGATCTGTTCACTGTGTACCAGGTGGTACGCCACTTCAAATTCCTCCTGGAATTTGAATTTGGACAGACCACCAGCCGCTGGTCCATGCCTTCACAAAGCTGGGGGATGCATGGTCCTCCAGGCAGCAGCGGCACCTCGCAGCCATCACGGAGTTCACCTGCACCATCAAGTACCTCCCCGGCAGGAAGAACCCTGTAGCGGACGCCCTCTCGAGGATCGAAATCAACGCGGTGCAGCTCAGGATCGACTATGAGGACCTCGCCTGGGAACAGGCCATCGACCCAGAGATTCCAGCTTACCGCACCGCCATCACGTCGCTGAAGTGGAGGGACGTGCCTCTCACCCCTGGGGGCCCAACACTGCTGAGCGACGTAAGCATTGGCCACCCCTGCCCACTGGTGCCCGCCTCCTGCCGTCGTCTGGTCTTCAACATCATCCACGGACTGTCCCACCCCTCCGGCAGGACGATGGCCAAGCTGCTGGCAGAGAAGTTCGTCTGGCGTGGCATACGGAAGGACACAACGGCCTGGGCGAGGCAGTGCATTCAGTGCCAGACCTGCAAAATAGGGTGTCACACCGAGTCGGGGTGGGCGACTTTCCTCTGCCGGGAAGATGTTTCGGGCACGTCCACGTCGACGTAGTGCGTCCTCTTCCCCCATCAGGAGGAGCCAGGTACCTTCTGACAGTCGTCAACTGCTCCACCAGGTGGCCCAAAGCGACGCCCATGGAAGAAGCCACCACCAGTGCGTGCGCCGAGGCCCTCCTCTCCAGCTGGATCTGCCGGTTCTGTGTCCCGGACCATATAACTGCAGACAGGGGCCCAGCTTTCCTGTCCGAGCTGTGGACTGCCCTGGCATGCCTGCTGGGGACCACCCACCACAGCACCACCACCTACAACCCAGCAGCCAACGGATTGGTGGAAAGGTTCCACAGGTCCCTGAAGGTGTCCCTAATGGCTTGTTGCACAGCCGACAATTGGAAGTACCAGCTGCCCTAGGATATCCTTGGGTTGAGGACCGCCCCCAGAGCCAACAATGACCCGTCCACAGCAGAAAAAGTCTTCAGGGAGTCCCTCGTAGTCCCGGGCGAACTCAACGCGGAGGACCGGGACAACCTAACAACACAGAGGCGACAGGGTCAGAAAGTTCGCCCCCTGCCAGCGGACGTATACTGACAGAACGTCCCCCTTCATGCCTCCCGGTCTGTCCTCCACCACCCACATCTTCGTCAGGAATGACGCCGTCCACCCACCCTTAACCAGGCCCTACAAGGGGGCCTTTCCTCGTGCTGGAGAGAAACAAAAAGGCATTCCGGGTGTCCGGGTGACCATCCACAGGAAGGACGACTGGGTGTCGGTAGACCACCTCAAGCCTGCACTCCTGGAGGAGACGTCGCCCCCTCAGCCCACCCCTCCCACAAGAAAGTTGCGTGGGCGTCCCCGGAAGGCCCCGGGCCCAGGCAGGGGAACAACCAACCACTCCCATACTCAACGCACCGTAGTCGAATGCACCCCCCAGCTGACATCGAGGAGCTGCGGCCCTCTCTGCCGTCCCAGCAGATACCTGCCTTGATCAGACGTTACCTATGTCTTGGGGGGGAGTATTGTAAAGTCCCCGCTAAACGGGTTTTCTATGAGGAACCTCCTGTTTTCTACAGTGCCTTCACACCTGACCCTAGGTCGGTCTACTCAGCCCTATTTTTCATTATGTAATTGTACATTTATTACCTATTAATTTTTGCCCTTATATATTGTGTATGTGTCAGAGTATTTTTGTGTCTAATCTACTATTTTCAATTATCACGTTATCTGTATGTACCTGTCTGTTTTGCATAGAGAATGATTGACCTCAGGTCAATCAAGTTAATGGGTTCGGCCAAGTCAGGGCACAGCGCCCTAAGTCAGGTTAGGTTGGGTTGGGTTAGGTTAGGTCAGGACGTGATATTCTAGGTTTGATTAAATTTTGGTTTGTTTGGTTAGGTCACAGCCAGTGATGGAGTACATGTCCGAATAGATCTTTAGTCCCCACCAGTGTGTGTGTAGAGTGGCAGGTTAGCCTGTGAGTTACGAGTAATGTTTCCTATGTAGGTGAGCAGTCCCTAGACTATCAGTGTCTGCAGGTACATTAGGGTAGGCTACCCAAATGTTGCAGCCTTTTGCATGCAGAGTGGTGGGTCAGCCTTTTGTATGCAGAGTGGCGGATCAGCCTATTGTATGCAGAGTGGCAGGCCAGCCTTTTGCATGCAGAGTGGCGGGTCAGCCTTTTGTATGCAGAGTGGTGGGTCAGCCTTCTGTATGTAGAGTGGCAGGTCAGTAAACTGAGATCCACGAAAGTTATGGACATCGTATGCCTTCCTGTCTGTTCCCCAAATACCCTGCTTTCCCAGCAGGTCCCCCCTTACTGTTTTTAGGTTTCCTTCGATTTTCTATTTTAACACTCTGTCACCTCAAAAACGTGATAAATACCAATTATTTCATTCCCGATATCAAAACCATATTATGCCGTTTTTGTTATGTTTCTTACTTGATTTTTCTTGGCGGGAAAGACACTGTCCCAAGGTCATTCACTGGCCCCGCAATTAATAATATTAGGTTTAAGGTCCTGCGTTATATAGTGTACTATTTTACATTTACATTTGTCATTGTTTGGTACTTTAGTAAGTTAAATTAAGATCCTTGTATAGTAGTATTATGATACATTGTACAATAATTTTTGCAAATTTATCTTGTTGAATTTGTGTTATTTTAAGCTTAACGTAAACAAAAGGAAGAAACAATTTATTGTGCAAAGAATACTTACAAAGTACAGCGCAACAAGCAACCCGGACACGTTATGTGTATAGGGGAAAGCCCTCTCAAATGAATGGCATTGGCTGTGGTGTTATACATACCATTTCCACCCTATTGATTACTGGACAAACGTCATTCATTCATCAGGGCTAATATGGTACTCAGGTAGTATTACAAAATATAAATGCTTACAGATAAATATATAGGGGAATTATACCTTATTAAGTGGGAATTACTCATTAAAAGATTGCACTGCAAAATTTGTCTTAAACATCACAAAGTATGCAACTTTTATATATACTGGGCATTAATAAAATAATTTGAATTACTGCTATAAAAGACATACATTTTATCTGGTTTCTGTCAAGGAACACAATTGCTACAGAGTAGCATGTGGTATTATTTACAGTAATTAATGTGCAATTTGTTACTTTATAGCACATTAAAACTTCAAATAATTACATAGCAGAATGAATTAAATTAGATGGGGTCAACACATCAAATTTTATATAAATGTTATAAAAACATTTGGAAACACCAGTTTTAATGATGTTAACAGGTAGCTGCAGAACAGAATGTACTACAATTTAGTTTATGCACAATATGCAAATAATTGCTTAACTGAATGAATTATATTTAGATGAGGTCAACACATCACATTTTATATAAACGTTAAAAAAAATTGGAACGTAATTTTAATGATGCCAACAGGCAGGTGCAGAATAAGATGTACTACAACATGGTTTATGCACAATATGCAAACAATTACTTAACTGAATGAATTACATTTAGATGAGGTCAGCACATAATATTTTATATAAATGTTGTAAAACAATTTAGAAACACAACAGTTTTCATGATGCTAACAGGTAGCTGCAAAATAAGACGTCCTACAATTTAGTTTATGCACAATATGATACAGTATATACATGTCTATTGACTATCTGGAGCAAGCAAATTTTGGATGAGAAGTCAAAACTCTTTCCAGCACACTAGGTTGTAGAAAATGCTTGAGGAGGTCAACTTCACTCAGCCTGTCTCCAGGAGATAGTGACTTAAGGTGTGCTTCCTTAACTCGCCACACAGTTTGCAACATGTTTCTGATGGACTGACAGCTGGCAGTACCTCCCAAAGGTATGGGCTCTACATCCTTAGTCTGCTATACGTTGTTTGTTCGCTTCTGCTCTCCAGTCCGCAAAGTTTGCAGTCGGGTGGTTTTCCTTCGGTAATTTCAAGTTATTTTCTTATTGATGAATGAGTTTCTTTGAGACTCTCTATTCTCTCATTGTAACTTTGCATTGTTTCCATTCCAACCGAGTTCTTCAACATACTCAGGGATGATACCAGTTTATAGTCTACTCTCTCCTTCCTGGCACCTTCTTTAGCAAGCTCGTCAGCTCCCTCATTGCCATGATTCCAATAAGTGAAGGCAACCATATGAATGTGACCATTCTGCCTGCTTGTCTGATCTGTGATAGCAGGGCTATAGCTCTTCTCATTATGTTATTTGATTCAGCCTTTCTTGGTGTTAGTGATTGCAGGGCACTCAGGCTATCTTTTGCTATTATGGCATTGTCCTTATTCCTTTTTATGATGCACAGTGCAGTTGTAATACCTAGCAGTTCTGACTGTAATATGGAGCATCCATCTGATGACCAGTGATTATAGAGTATACTTCTCTCCATTCTGATACACAGTTACCTCTGCTACCTTCTTCCATGTGAACCATCTGTATATAATGACCTGAATACTGTCCAGCCTCTGAAAATAGTCATTCTTCATCAATGCAGGTTCATCTCTTCCTTTTTCCCTTTTAATGTTGATAGTGATATCTCAATCTCTGGTATGCCCCATGAAGGAATGCCTTTTACATCTATCCTGATTGTGTCTAGGTATCCTTTCATGCTAGAATCCTCTACTAATTGTCTTGCTGCAGTAACCCAACCATTCTTTAATCTTTTAGGATAGCTGTGAATTAGAGTATCCACCATGATGGACCTATACAACTGGATGATTGCTGTTCTTGTTATTCTGTGATGTATTGGATGCAGCCTTGCCTCATTCCACAATATTTCTTGCCTGACACTTTTAGGTGCCCCCATTATGCTTCTTGCTGCCTTGTTCTGGATGATTTCTAGAATACCAATATAGCTCTTCCTCAAAGGCAGAAATATGCTACTACTGTAGTCAGTTATTGATCTTATCATGGATGTATAAAGTTGTTTTACCATAGGTACACTTGCACCCACAGAGCCACATGCTACTTCTACCTTCTCTATTCTTTTATGCCCTTGTATGACACCCATATACTTGTACTGGCAGTATCAAGGGGTTGTGTGTACCTCTTGCTATCATCTTAGTCTTCTCAGGTGATATGACTAATCCTATGCTAATACATAACGATGTGAATGCCTTAATTGCCTTTTTTATTCTCTTATCTCTGCTTGCTTGTACTACTATGTCATCTGCATATAAGGTTATTATGATTTCTGGTATATTAATTTTTACTAGTACATTCATCAGAATATTAAAAAGAGTAGGTGATAAAACCCCTCCTTGAGGAGTACCCAATTCCATTTTTTCCCATCTTGATTGAACATCTTCGAAATAGACACAACTTACTTTATCTGTTAGGTAATCCATTATGAACTATAGGAGTCTTCCTCCTATCATTTCTGCCAACTCAGTCAAAATAATTATATGGCTAGCCCTGTCAAAGGCCCCCTTTAAATCTATGAACACTGTGAATTTTAACCCTAAGGCTGCACTTACTCTATGAATACAGGGATGTGTGCTCTTCCCAGGTATGTAGCCATATAAATTCTTTGAGAGCTTTTTCTTAATAAAGAAAGTTAATTAGCAAACTTCTTCCATGTTTTGGGGATGGGCAATGAAACAGGTGACTCATATCATGTTGTAAAGCTTCAGAACTGGGATTTCCATTCACTGTTGTGAGGAACCTGATAGCATTATATGTAATCCCATCTAACCCTGGTGCAGTAGACTTCCCGCTCTTTAGAGATTCCTGCAGTTCTTGTTCTGTGAAGGGTTTGTCATCACACTTTCCCATCTTCTTGAGTGGTTCTCTTAACTTCTTTGTTTTCTTCCTTATCCTCTTCTCAACTGCCACTCTAACCTTGATCGGTAACTCATCACTGCTAGCATCAGATGCCCACTTTGTCATAAGTTCATTTGCTCTTTCTTTTGTATTGGGATGGAGTGGTTCTCTGTTTTTCTTCCCTTGGGCTATCCTCACTCTCCTTGCAACCTCACAAGGAGGTATTTTTTCATTGATGCCCGGCATAAACTTAATCCAGAACTTTTCTCTTGGGTTCTTTTTAACGGCTTGCACTTGTTTCTCTAGTCTTCTATATATTGTTAGATTTTCTGGGGTGGGTTTATTCATCCACTTCTTTGCCTTGTTATACTGCTTGTTGATTCTCTTCACTGGATCAACTGCACTATACCAACTTGTAAGTGGTTTTTGTGGATCTCTCCTCTGCTGATGTGTTTGCTTTAGCGCTTCCTCTTCTAGCTTTTCTATAATATCCTTATTATACTGGTCACTACCCTTGGCCTCATAACCATCATGCCAAACATTCATACTTTCTCTGATGCTATCTTCCAGTTTTTTTAGGTACATTGATTTTCTTTCATGCTGTGATCTTTCTTTTAAAAGTCTTGTTCAGTACAATCTCAGCATAGATACCAAAGTGGGCTGATGTTAGAGTATCCACTATCTCACAGTTGTGTTGTACATCTGAGTCTCCAGCTATACAAATGTAGTCAAGCTTGTTTCCTTTAATATGTGTTGCTTCAGCATCATTTAGAATCCTTATGTTGTTTTCCCTGCTCATGAGATATTTGTACAGTTGTATGCCATTTACATTTCTCCTCCTGTTGCTGAGCCTAACTTTGGATGTACTGCATTAAGGTCACCTACTATTAACAAGGGATTAGACTGTGCAAGAAGGTTATTGTTATCAATGTCCAGGGCCTGTGCAGGGGAGTATGTGTTGCACACATGGAATAACTGCCTCCCACTCTCATCATGCATTCCTGTGGTAAGGCAGTTGTTTTTGCACCTAGTCTTGGGTTTGGACATTTTTTCACAGCTAGGTTCTTTCTGTAGTATGTTATTAGCCCTCTACTCATTATTGTTTTGCCATCTGTCCTGTTGGCTTGGACACTATCTTTTGAGACAAAGTGCTATCCTGGAATGGCTATATAATCTGTGGGCATCCTTCCTGGAGGCCCTGAGATGCCTTTGTTCTTCCTCAGTTGCTGCACCTCTGGTTCAGAGGCTGCAGTCACTTTAGGTGCTCTGCATTGTCTGATGGTTGGCATTATTACTTACGTTGCAACATAATGGTGTAATCTCGTTCCCAGCATTGATAAGAGCTTGGCTTGTGGCTGACCTGGTTTTGGGCTAAGAAATCTGCATCTAGCAGGACTCTTGCACGTATCCCCTACCATGATTCCACCTAGAGCACTTTCACACAAAGTCCTGCACATATTCTCTGATCCTAAGAGGATGGGGATAGATTGGAATTATCAGACGGTCAGGATGCCTCCCATCCACCACCCTCTTTTATTTCACTATTTGTTCTGCTCCACTTATTCCATGCAAGTCCACTGATACCAGTACATGCTTCATTTATTATGTTCCAGTGTCATGTAGTTTGGATTAACATCTAGAATGATAACTTTCTATACGTTCAGGTTGATATAGCACTTCTGTCTGTCCTAATGTTGTTAGCATTTGCAAAGTTTTTTTTATCAGTGTTAAAACTATTAGGCCCTTTTTACTTGGCAAGCTTTAATTGAGTGTCCCTTATTATACACTTCTTAGATATCCACTTTTCATTTCCAGTTAACACTTTCAGATATCCACTTTTCTTTATCTTTTCATTCCTCGGGGAAGTAGAGTGGAGTTGAATCTAGTGATGTTAAATTGTCGACATATGCTATTGAATTGCTATTTGAACTATTAATTGAATCATTTTCATTTTCACTATTCCCTTTAATACAGACATTTGTTACTACTTCAACATTTCTATTCTCGTTAATTTTCTCAGCAATTTTTTCTTCTGCCTTCTCATTTTCTTCCTCTGTGTCTTGGATTCATAGTCTTCAAAATTATAATCATTTCCGATTTCCTGGTCATCCGTACTTTCGTCCGAAATTTCATTGAACGGGTTCGATTGTTTTGACGTTTTGACATACCTTTTGAGGGTTCTCCCATGGTTGTAGAGGGCAGCACGTGATCCTTCATGTGAGGTCGGCTGTCAAATTCAAGAGAGAAAGTGAAAAAGCATGTTGAAGGTATGAGAGAATTAGCAGGTAGGAGGCGGGGTAGGGAGGAACAAAGGATATTGGGAGAGAATGGCGAAGGGCGAGGGTAATACATCGAGGCAATTTTAAACAGCGTACCAAAGGTCACTGGTTTTGATGGAATTAGGCACACCTTGGGATTATTTTCACTTCTCACTGTCCTCATCGACAATGCTAACTGGCTGCTTTCACGATCATCTTGTGTAGCAGTTACATATAGAGAAAAAGAAAAAACTGTTTTCACTTATATGACTTCATTTTATCATCATGAAATATCATAGCTAAATACATTTTATCATCATGAAGTATCAATATATTCTTCAACACCAAGTAATTGTGATATGTATTTTCCTTTTACAGTTCCCTCAAACACTGAACAGCATGAGTGTAACTAGAAGTGATAAAAAAAAAAAAAATTATTGCTCAAGTCATTCCCTCGTCACTTTTTCTGTCTACCTGGTGACTTGTCGTCGATGATGTATACTCTTGGTTGTGACGTAATTCCTTCGTTGTCCACTTCAGCATCAGCGCCGGTGCGTAGTACTGCGTACTGGGGCTCAATCAATATCTACCCGACGCCTTTGTGAATGGAAGCAAGCACCCCGACCAGTAGAAGTGGTACAAATTGAATTAAAATTCAAGTACTTAGAGTTTTCAATTTATAAAATAAAGAAAAAGACCTTTTTGTGTAATGCGCTTATTGGCAAATGTTTCTTAACGTTTAATTAGGGATCTTCCACTTTCCTGGGCCTTCGCAGATCTCTTGACAGATGCGTTTTACTCCTTCCGGTCAGTTGTATCCTAACTCAGCTTTGACTGACTATTGAATCATATTCCAAAAGTAATCTCAGTCTTTTGTGCCTTATCACCTAAGCTTTTGTCTGCCTAGGGCCGAAACAACCATTGCAATAATCCAGGTGAAGTATTGCATTATCATCTTCCTCATAGGTTTAGTATAAAAAAAGTGACGGAATTGTAACTTTGGGTAACACTTGAGGTACAAATCTTTAAACCCAGCTTTTCTAAGTTTTTAGTCTCCACTTCATGGGGTTTATTCAAACATTTTAAGAGTTACAGGTTAAGAAAAAAGTATTCATAAATATCGGGGTCACATGAGAGGGAAGAGTTCTTCTGTAACTTTATTTGATCCAGGCACTCAGAAAAGGTCCGTCATTCATTTTAGAGCAAATATTGGAATTAAATAATAATTTATATTTCAAATTTTAAAGGTAAACCTTGATATAAGGAACATCATTTAGACCCACATTTCTCGTACCTTATCCGTTTAGACCTGTTCTGATTAAGAAATTTATGTAAAAGTTATGAAAATAGCTCCTTCCCCTTCATCTGTTATTTATACACTGTTAATTCAAATTTCAAATCAGCACTGGAAAACAACGAGCGGGCTTTTGTTGGTAGAATTTCCAGATTATCATAAGGAAACTGAATCAATAAAAATCTTGCAAAAATATCTCTGTACTTCTTTTTCAAAGGATATTGGTTTCTCTTAAAAGATAAATTTGGGTTATGTTTCAAAACTGTGTTGTCGAACAATATGTCTGCTGAGAATTAAAGCCATGTATTGTTCAACAGACAGATTTACTAAACAATAAAGAAGACTTTGAAAGATTTTGTAATTCTAAATGTTTTCTTTTTCTAACATGGCTTAGATTATCCTCCATCCCTATGTCGTCTTTGTGTACTTTGGATTTGAGCTCAGATAATCTTGTTGCTCTGTGTATTTTTATCGGTAATATTGAGAATAATTATCAAGATTTAATAACAGACATTAAGAAAAATTATTCATCATTTAAAAGAGATTTTGTAGGTTTCTTGCTATTCTATGATTCAATCACGTTGGTTTGTTTTATTCAGGTCATTTCTATTATTTATTAGAATAACTGAAACTTTTTGCAAAGGGAGCTTTTTCATGTAAATATTAGTATATCTGCATTCATTCAGATGAAAACTTCTTAGCTTAGTTTAGCATCATATCTCATCGCATTTTTAGGCTTCATTAAACTTTTTAAACGAGAATATTAAATATTCCATCAGACGAAGGATCAAAATATAGACAATTGTACTTTTGTTTACGGATCTTTTGCCCAATAATTCATCATTCTGGGATTATAAAACACAAAATCACGCAAAGTTGCGAAAGCAGGGTACCCAGGGTGCTCCCAATTTACGGTATGGGTACAATTTTTTTTTTTTTTTCGCATGGAACAGTCTGCAAAATTAAATCGGATGTTCAGTTTCTATCTGCGTATTAAGTTCAGCTTCTATCGACGTATCAAGCCTCAAAATACTGGCGACGTGAGCCTTTACAGTGCGGATGGTTAGCGTCTCTGTGCATTTATCAAAATTGTTTTATCAGAGGCTAACACTAATCCTCTCCTGTCTGGTAATTGTTTCTCTGTCAATTTCATTAATGATAGTGCAGATTAAAAAATGTCAGGCGCACACTGTAATTTTGTAGACTGTTCTATCAAATTGCTTTTGTTACTTATTATACTTTATATATAATATATATCATATATATATATATATATATATATATATATATATATATATATATATATATATATATATATATATATATGAAAGTTAGGAACTGTTTCTGATAAGATAATTTTACTATGAAGCTTTTTATTTTACTTTAACTTTGAAGAGTATTTCCTGAATGGTTTTTTTAGGCCTTTTAAAGCTTCCCTTACTATGATACCTTGTAAGCTAAACCTGTAACATTTACTAGCAGTATAGACAGTAAAAAATACTAAATGAGTGGGTAATTGAAACCTTTAACTAAAAGCCTAAGTTTATTACAATAAATTATTTGCTACAAGTCCCCTTGAACTATTGGCCGATGGAATAAACATTCAGTGACAATTCTCATTCAAACCCAGTTATTTCACGAAATATCTTGGAGGTCTGTGCTGAGGAGAAGGGAAAAATTCCTTTAGATAATAAAAGTGGGAGATTGAAAGAAAGAAGGAAATCAACAACTCTGAACTGTTACAAATAGAGAACGTTGTAATATACCTTTTATTATGTCCCCACACCGGACCAAATCAACGCAATAAACTCTCTCACTGAAGTAGTTCATCATATGAATGATCGTTATCTTCAGGAACACTTGACTATTGAGTCATCCCAAGAACAACTAGGTTCATTTCCTTGGAGTTAAATTTTTATTGTTAGCACTAGGGAA
>NC_089750.1:38440519-38468019 GCF_040412425.1 Macrobrachium rosenbergii | reverse complement strand
TTATATATATATATATATATATATATATATATATATATATATATATATATATATATATATATATATATATATATATATATATATATATATATATATATATATATATATATATATATATATATATATATATATACAATCAACACACAATCTCGTGTGGAACAGAAGTAAATTTTGACTCATGTCTCATTGAACCAGGTCTTTCAGGTAGAAGGGTTGCCCTTGCCTTCCACCTGGAAGACCTAGGTTCGATCTCGACGTGAGTCAGAAATATATATATATATATATATATATATATATATATATATATATATATATATATATATATATATATATATATATATATATATATATATATATATATTTATGAAGTCCTGATTTATGTATAAAATGTAATAGGTTATATTTTTTCATAATGTAATTGTAATTTGCTTTTCTAATTGTCATGAGTTTCCTGTATGCAGGGGATATTATATAAAATGATACTGAAATGTCATTTGCATAAATGCATATGTGTTAAACTTCGCATATTGTATTTCAATGATAATGTAAGTTAGGAAGATTATGTCAGACAAGCGAACATGTGACTTCATGCCTCGTGACCGATTGATCTGTTTCAACTCTAGTCCAGAACGTTTTGTCACGAGACGGCCAGAGTAGTTTTCATGTTGAGACGGCCACTCTTGCATCATCTTGCAAGGTCTCAAAAACAGAGAGAGAAACCACGCTCTGATTACATCAGCCAGCTTTTGGTCATGTATCACTCAGTCCCATACGTATCTAGAACGTTCTCTCGAGTTTTATTTTGGCAAGTACCAAGGAAGATTTTCATTCTGGTCTGAGAGGTCACGTTGCATGGATTGTTTGATCATCTCTCTCTCTCTCTCTCTCTCTCTCTCTCTCTCTCTCTCACGTATTTATGGTTACACGGGTTCGTTTCCTGCGACCGGACATCACAGCCACTTCAGTTTCTTGCACTAGGATCTTACGACTTTGTAGTGACAAGCATATCCAAAAAAAGCACGAAGAAGTTAAGAGGGCATTGTGGCTATTACAACTACATATTTATCTGGTAAAAGTGACCAGTAGATTCTACACACACACACACACACACACACACACACACACACACACACACACACACACACATATATATATATATATATATATATATATATATATATATTTATATATATATATATATATATATATATATATATATATATATATATATATATATATATATATATATATATATATATATATATATATATATATATATATATATATATATATATATATATATAATATATATATATATATATATATATATATATATATATATATATATATATATATATATATATATATATATATATATATATATATATATATATATATGTATGTGTGTGTGTGTGTGTGTGTGTGTGTGTGTGTGTGTGTGTGTATGTATGTATGTATATACATATATACATATATAGGAGCCTCTCCTGAGTCACATGATGTAAAATACCTCTGTGAAATTATGCCATACATATGCTTTGGCCTTCACAAATATCCAGTTATCTGTAGCCTCCTGTCACAGAGACCTCATCCAAGTAGGTATGAGTCTTCCAACTTGTTTGGTGTCCATTGGAGTCCAGCTGATGCTATCTTTTACAATTGTTGAAGGCGTGGTACGAAAGACGTGTCCAAGCCAATTTCCAGCTCCCTTCCATGAAAGTCTCATCTGCATGTGGAACTTCCGCGATTGTCCTAATATGCTTTCTTAATTAAAAGATTTTCAAGTTGAGGAGACCTTTTAAATGTAGTCTCATGTCCCTATAGCAATTTAGATAATACTACAGTACTGTATGCAAGTTCAGTCTATTTGATTTCCAAATCTTATTCAATCTGCTTATTGTCTAGTTTGCCCTTTTTAGCCTTTCACTAAATTCAAAGTCAATAAAATCTCAACTGGATGTTATTGTTCCTATATATTTGAAAGAACACCTCATTCATCCTTACTGCAGGCAGTGTTATTTTATTCTTTATCCGTCTTATATAATCATTGCTTATGTTTCTTCAGAAATTTATCGCTCATTAAGCTAACTTGGCAAATCTTTTGTGATTAAAACTTCATTACCTTCTTATTCTAGGTCTGTCAAATTTCTATCGATACTCCTTCAACCACTTTTTTGTTATGAAATGCATAAGAATGGCAAGAAGCGAAGGTCACACAACATACGTTACTTACTGCAAATTCACTCGACAAGGCTTAATTAACATTAAATTTACACATATTTTTTTTCAGGGTTAATTTCAGTTAATATCACATAATGGTCTGGACGCTGCCGAATGCCTTCTCGAAATCAACAAGAGCCATCTGAACGCAGATATTTAATCTCTGCAACTCTTGTCTTTTCTCTCTAAAAAAGAAGAAAAAAAAATTCATTGCGTCAGTTTCTGAAGCTTGTTGAAAATAAGAATGATGAACATTTTGTTCCTGAAATTTATTTTTATGTTTATTGGTAATTTTAGCAAAACGCTCTTCATTATGATGAAATCCTCCAGAGGCTTCTGAATGTAATTTTCAAACAATGACTTTAGGCATTGGACATAAAGCATCCCCAACAATTTCCTTTCAGTGAAAATCAAAGGCTAAAGGCTGGAAATGGTGTTTCTTTCCATTTAGGAACAGTGAAAAAGTAAACGGTATTACTATAGCCAGAGTCACTTTTACTTCGGCGATGAAAATTAAGATTATTATCATGAACCTTCAGGCGGTGAAGACAATGTTTAGCGGCGCCTATTAAATTAATCTCTTTACATATACTAAATAGATAGATTTGATTAGCGTCTCCGAACATTGTGGCTTCGCCGTCTGAAGGATCATGATAATCTTAATTTTCATAGTCGAAGTAAAATGACTCTGGCCACGTATAATACCGCTCACTCATACTATTTTTATATGAAAGCGAACACTATAATCTAATAACTAAACGCATAGTTTGAAAAGTTTATTCAAAAGCCTTTGAAATGATTTCTCCAAAATGGGTTACTGCTAAAAATCCCTAAGCACAAAAATAGATTTCTGGAACAAAATCTGAATCCATCCATCTTATAGTCATGAATAAATTTTCAAAAATGGTTTGCTGAAAGAATGCGAAATCACCACCTAAATCATCAGCCTTTCATTCCTCAATACAATAACACTCACCCTAAGGACCCTAATTGGGATGAGAGGCAGAGGAGGAGAAATTGGCTTATTGTAACTTGAAATTGGCAGGCAGATAGCGTTCTTTCCAATTGGCATTGTCATCAAAATCTACTTCACCAGGCGGTAGGTGTGTTCGTACCTGCGTGATTGATTGGGGATAAGAAGGAGACAGGTCATTACGACTGAGATTGTGAGAACAGTTCAGGTGGTTCGAGCATTATTTTCTCATTCCAGAGCACCAAGGAGAGCGTATAATATATTATCATCTATTTGTTTATTGTCTGTCCAGAATCAGATCTGAAAAGCTTTCACAATGACCGAGTGAAACTATTTTTGCTCTCGTGCTCAGACTCAGCACAGTAATCTTAGCTTTGAAGACGTCTTCACGTTATTAACTATCAAATCTGTTTGTAAATAACTTGATGGTAGTTTTATTTTTTTTTATCCAATTACGAAAGATTAAAAACTAATAAACCAAAAACACCGATTTGACACTTAACTGGATCGGAACGACAGCTAAAACATACCGCACCTGCAGGTTTTTTATTTTCTTTTTATTAGGATTCCTGGAAAATTACCATTCGTAAATGATTTGGGCAGACAATAATTCAGTAGTACAAATTCGAATTTACAATGACGACATATTTTGTAAACCTTTCAGGAAGGCAGCCGTGGGTTTAGAACCAGATCATTATATTCCGCTGTGATTGATCTACATAAAGATCCGACAGAAGATCCCAGTGTAATGCTCAGGGGGTTTTGCTCTGAACATGGTAGATTTAATTCATCACGATATTTTTTCTTCCAAAAACCTATTCTGTTTCCATCTTTCTCTATTATTATATGTTTCTGGCCATCCTCGAATGATTTTAATTAATCTCCAAGGAGAGGTCGACTGTAAATAACGAATCCTTGGTGGATGCGGCAGAAAACTGTTCGTCATGACAGTTACTTGATTCTCTAGACTATGATCATAATTATCATAAAGGTTTTGGTAACGATATGTAGCGAAATCCTTTTAAACAAGAAGAAGTTTTGAAAATGTATATAATTTTATTCAGTATCTTCGTTCTTAAAACCTTTGGAAGGCCAAAAACAATTACATTATAATCTGATAACATTCAACCTAGGGTCAGGATACGGAAGAAGGAGAGTTCAGTCCTGTGGATGTACACAATCGAATTCTTCTGAAAGGAAAATCTATTTCCGCTGAGATGGTGTTGGATCATGTTTTTTCCTACCAGGATTCCGTTATGACAAGTAGAAGATAAAAACATGGACAATCGTCTACATTCTTAGTGGTTCTATCAACTTAAATTCGTGAAACAAAAGAAGAAAAACGTGTCAATAAATAAATTTCAGGATGATTTTACTTGGCACATAACACTGAGATAAATAACACTAAAAATGGAGAGAGAAATTAACAGCAGAGATAAGGAAAACCACGACGAAACACGAAAATTTAATTTATGACCGATTACAATAAAAAAAATAAGCATGTTGAAATTAACATGAAAAAGAATGACAAAAATTGAGGTATAACTATGCAATATTCATTATGAAAAAAAAAAGGGACCGAATAAACCGAAGAGAGAGGCGAAAGGGAAAGAAAAAATAGAGCGAGATGTGATGGCCTCTTGTTAGTGTAACAGAATCTATCTTGGCCCCTTCAGATGGGCTGCCTCAGCCAGCCGCCAATACACTGACCAAATTTCCTCGCGCCACACAAAGTGGACGTAAAATTCAATTGGGACGGTTTGTCTCACATGATAGACTTGCGAGCGTAATCAAGTTTAGAACGGGTACAAGTGGACAACTCTGCTTATCTTCAATTTAGGTTCCCCCCAATCTCTGTGTCGAGCCACCACAAACTGGTCAGTCTGTCTGTCCCCGTGTTCGTCTGTCGCGGCAGCCTATGTGAGGGGAGAGGGGAGGGCCATGAGAGTCAGAAGAGGGGCAAAGAACAAAGGCAACATTTACAAACGTAATAACAAAAGGAGTAAAAACTGAGAAGAGGAAGAGAGAGAGAGAGTCAGATGCTAGGACACAGGAAATAGTAGAGTGAAGATGTTGAATAACGGTTATTAAGACAAGTTCAAGTGTCCATCGGCTGCTCTAATAGGCGGTTACTTTCGTAACCAAACTAAGACCGCCCAACCGTCACGAAAGTTTGCGCAACAATTAGTATTATCAGACGCATACTGGCTGAACGGCCTCTGCGTGAGATGACATTCGAATTTTCCTTTTGTTCGCTGACGCTTGATAGGAAAAGTCATTGCGCAGATGGATTTGGTTTATTTGTCCTGCATTTCCTTTGTTGGTAATAGATAGCTTTTAGTGTCCGAGTTAAGTACGAAAGTTTTCTGGTTTAGATAAGATAGAGGGAGAGAGAGTGGAGAGGGGGAATATTTATTCTGATTAGTAAATGACATGGCTATCCATTGTGGAACGGGGTCGCAGATCGACTCAAAGGATGGAATCTCAAGTATTTGTTATTCTAGATGAGTTTCAGTTTTCTCTCTTCTCCTTGTGCACAGAGCAGAAAGTGAAGAAATATTTGGGAGCTGAGGTTTTCCTTGAGAGAGGGAGAGAGAGAGAGAGCAAGTTTTCTAGAAATAACTTACAGTATAAAGAACCTTATTTTGATTGAAAGTACTTGCCGATCAAAAATAGTGGATCTGAATAAGGCCAGAAATTATTAAATACGTTTCTCATGCAGCTACATTTATATATATATATATATATATATATATATATATATATATATATATATATATATATATATATATATATATATATATATATATATATATATATATATATATATATATATATGTATATATATATGTATGTATATATATATATATATATATATATATATATATATATATATATATATATATATATATATATATATATATATATATATATATATATATATATAAGTAATGAATTAAACGTAACTATTTCTTTTTATTCTTGTTGCTTTTGTTTTAGACCAATTATAGTAAGTTTTTGCAGGCTTTGTCCAGTTAGCTTCGCCTATTTTTCTCTCTTGAAGGGTCTTTTCAGTCCCCTCAAAGGATTGTTAATTAGTAGATACATCACCCATGTAAGCGTTTTCACCTTTTCATATTGTTTGGCGGCGGTTCAGCCGTTTGGCGTCCGTTTATTTTGACTCCGCTGGTGAAGTGGGGACATTCTGAGTATGCTGTAGTCGAATTAGCCGTGCCTGTGAGAAAGGATTCAGCGGCTTGGGCAGTGTGCTATTTTTCGTGAAGATGCACTCTACGTGCTTCTGCGGCGGTGTTTTGGTGGTGCTGTTCCTTGCCACCCCTGTGAACTGTCTTTTTTCTGGTGTCTGAGCAAGGGATTGTATTAGACCCTCCCCTCTTTGGGGGCGATTCTCGTCTTTTATCGTTTGACCTTGCCCTCGCCTTCAGCCTGCTGAACCTCTAGAGTCATTTAAGGGCTCCTAGAGATCAACTGCTCGCTTATTTATCATCATCTTTGTTCATATAGGACGACCTGTGTTGCGCTGCATTCTTCTTTTTATGCACATCACAACAACTGTTCGTGCTGACAAGGGATGACAATATATCAGGTGTTGTTTGTAAGAATTAAGGAGTATATATAATTATGTACACGAGGCGGTGATTTCAGAAAGCTAAATGTATGTTTCCTTTGCAAATGATTTTGCAAGTATATGTTAATTAGGTTTAAGGCTGCCTTCCTGCTTTGTTTCCAACGTGTGTGTAGTTTCTATCGCTCTGTAATTCCTTTCTTTTTTTTTCCGGGCGAATGTCTGTTTGAGGAATTTGTATTTTTCTTCCCTGATGTTTGGTCTTCTTTTTATTCTTATGAATAGTTGTTTATTGTTTTTGTATCCAACTCTCTGAGAAAGTACTTTTTGAACTGTTTTTGTTCTGGTGGAAGGCTTATTTATTATCGTAGTGGTGCTGGCCTATATGTACAACAAAGAACATAAAATATTAATTCCGAACTTGTTACCATCTCTAGAGTTCATATCATAATTGGCGACTAGTAGAGGATCTACTATAGTGCAGCAGATTGCTGTAAAAATCGTTCAGATAGTGAAACAAGCATGAAATTTGGTACAAACATTCCTAAGACTACGCTCTCTTAGAAAAGGGCGCTGGCCACCTGAAAATCCAAGATGGCGGCTATTTTTCAAAATGGCCGCCATCTATGTTGAGATTCACTGGTTTGGGAGCATCTATTGGATGGAATATGCCAGTTTTTTTTTTTTAAACCTCGACTTTTAGGTTATAAAAATGTTCCATACCACACATTTTATTGAAAACCCTTACTAAATGAATTGTAACCAAGATGGCGTACAAATGGTTGCCATAAAAGTTTTTTTTTCTATCCACAGCGCTAGCAGACATAGAGACCAACTGTTTTTATTTAATGGTATATTCATGTGATCAGACAGTTTAACTAATATGCTATTTTCAACTGAAATAGTAATGGTATGGTCACATACAACATTGTGTCTAAGACTGTAACCATAAAAAGAAAAGAAGAGAAATACGGACTAAACGCAACCAATCTATGTATAGGTCTCTCAACCTACACCTTTGAAAAATTCGAGGATAAGAAGGTAGGCATAGCATGACACGTTGGATGCTCAAGCTAGATTATCTACTGAAGAGAGGGCAATATTTATCTAGACTTCACATTTGCAAGTGCACAGAGCTGTGCAGGGAAGACCCAGCTTGTAGCACTTGCACCTTTCCCCTGACAGCCTGCTTTGCATCCACATTTGGTAAGCTGTTGGCAACTCTTGGCTAAGGGCGAGTTGGTTGTCCAGAGGACTTGCCATGCTTCACCAGACTTTTGCCATCCCCACTCAGCAGGGTTCTCTGGCTGTGGCTGACACTGGGTGGCCTGCCCCACACACAACCAGCCTGGTACGCAGCACGCTTGGTGTGTTGGAGGAGAGCTCCCTGGTTGGTGGAATGGCCTCATATGCCCTTTGTTTTCTGGCAAACATATCAAGTCTAGCCTCATCCACAGTGCCAGCAGTGCTGGATCTTTCATACATAAGTATGACAAACCTCTCCAGGACCTTCAGGTCACTCTCTTCCACTCTGAGAGGGTAGTGACTCAGTTTGGAGAACACAGTGGAGGCCTCTGGAAAGATGTTCCATGTCTGCCAGGCGGTCTTCTTGCCCTTGCTCCGAAGGCTGACACTGTATCACAGCCTGTGAACGCATGGAAGAAGAGCATGCCATTCACCTTCTCCTGGCCCAGAGAGTTGCACAGGTCATGCACAGCAATCCAGCGCAGGCTCTGGCCTTGGCCAAATGCCACCCATAGCTTCTCTAGCCCTAGATTGTGGAGAGTGGAGAAAGCACTGACTGCAAACGACAAGAACATCTGTGTCATTTGCTTTAACCGTGATGGTCTTGGCTCCATGTTCTGTGGCATATTTGGCATGGAGAAAGATGCGGGTGTCAGCTTCCTCATGAGAGCACTTTTCCAGTCCCTGAAGACTAGCCTCATGAGTGCTGAGGACAGCAGACCCTTTCGTGGCAATGACAACATTTGTGGCAGACATCTGGGCAACTTTGTCTGCCAGGAACTGGAACAACTCTGTCTTGTTGGCATCGTGTCTTAGGAAATTGCGCCAGTTGGATGGAATTGTGTTCTTGTCTGTCACCTTGCGCCTTCCTCCTTGACCACGTTGGAGCCTGGTCTCAGCTTTGAGGCTGGATGTATTGTATACAAGATGTGATGATGTGTACTTGCTGCTATAGGATTGTATCACAGGCAAGAAGTCGCAAAGTGCATAGCCCTCAAAGGTCTTTCCTTTCTTTTGGTGGCAAGGCATGGACCAAAGCTGATCCATCTACAATGAGGACATCAGTCTTTGGTTCTTTGTCTTCTAGTGTAACATGACTCTCCAGGACCGAGGTCAGCTGAGACTTCTGACATGTGTACAGCCTACCGCCCTCACTAAGGGAAGCTGGGAATGTTTGATTCTCATGCTGGAAGAATTCCTGCAGATCACATTCACGGCTCTGACAGGATATAAATAGCTTTGAGAAAAGCTGGCAATCCTCCTTCAGAAGTTTCTGCTTTGACTGTTCTACAGGAGCAGCTTCTTGCCTGAAGAAGTCAGTTCTGTTCTTCTTTATCGGCTCATAGAAGGAGACTGCATTGTTTGCCAAAGAGTCTGAAAACTTCTGAAATTTAGTGCGACCTCTGTCAAGGTGTGTCTGTAGAAGTTCTGCTGAGCTGGGGTGGGCAATGTCTTTGTTGTCAATGGAATACAGATCCTGGCTCTCTTCCTGAAAAGGACTTCCCAAGTGTTGCAAAGCCAATGACAGCTTGCTGACTCTCTCCAAGAATGTCTTCTGCGCATGAGGTGTTTGTTCATGGTGTGTTGTCTGCTCATTAGACTCCTTACTTTGAACCTCTGTTTCGTATGCAGACACCAAGCGGATGATCTCTGGGCCAGCCACCATCCATCTTCTGAGTGCTGACGGATCTTCAGTCAGCCCAATGGCTCCGCCATCAGCCTTTATAAAGGCATTGGTCTGCTCATGAGCTTGGTCAAGAGCCATTGCTGAGAACTGGCGACTGGTCTTGTACACAACAAAGTTGCCAGCCTTGAACTCCTTTGTGCAACTCTGGGTGTGAACTCTCTAGGGTAAGCATGTCCCTGAGGTGAATAGGCAGCCAACGAGCATAGTTTGTATTATTGTTGGAAAAGAAGTAGGGTATCAGCTCATGCAATGCCTGGCAGTAGAGGACAAAATTGGCCTCACGGAAGGACCTGATCAGTAGGAATATCACAAGTTCCATAGACAACACCATGTGCCAGAAGTGGAACTGTGGACTCTGCTGTCTTCGAAGGTCACACCACTCCTCAAACTCTAATGCCTGCTCATTGTTGTTTGCTTTCAGCACAGTAGTCAGTGTATGCTGTCCTCAGAGTTTGTACAAACTAGAGGCTGTAACCTGGTGCATCTGCCGTGTCCTGGTTACACTTGCAGCTGACAGGAAGGATTCTGCAGTTCCAGATGAAGCAACTCCTGCCTCCACCAGAGCTCCTGTCCAACCAATGCCATGAAGAAGAGTACCAAGAGATGTCATTGCTGCCATCTCAATGTGCAGACCACCAAACATTACCAGATACTTGTCTTCGCCATACTGATCAGGCCACTGCCACTGCACCTGCTTTGCTACGGCATAGATTGGCTGATCAGCTGTGATTATGGGTATCTGGCCAGGGTTCAGAAAATCAGTGACATCCTGCACTTTCTGCATCACGTGTTTGATCGTAGCAACAGAATGAGCCTGATCACGCAGGAGAGGAAGCAATGAAGTTATGGTTACTTAAAATTCTGGGCTTCTCTTCATTGAAGCGTGATGAGCTGACCACGTCAGATTCACTGCATCATCTATTTCCTGGGTGACTATGACCTTGTCTAGCCACTGATACTCCAGTGCAAGCTGTGGCCCCAAGATATCTGTGGGTGGCTTTGGTATTGCAGTGTTTGGTGGCACAGGGTTCTTTGTTTGAAAGGAAGCTGGTGAGATGTTTGTGAATGTGTCCGGCAATTCAGGCACCGACCTCACTTTCTCAGGTGCAAACTTTAGTTGCTGTCTTTCCTGTCCAGTGTTCTCCTTGGTGGGGTGCTGAAATATGGAGATGCTAGTTCCATGGAAGGAGGTAGTGGCAGTAGTTGCAGATGGGTTGTGGTCGATGTTGTCCATCACTGCAGTGGTGAACAACCCTTTTCGCAGTACTGGGGGACAGACCACACCCTCCTCCACATATTTGCTAACTGTGGCATCTCCTAACTGTGCAGAGACCTCCAGTACTCTGTCATAAGAGATACTGAGGCCATACTGATGTAGCATTTCAACCAGGTTTCTCTTCCTGGTTTTGGCATAGACTGAGAGTCCCATGTAGACTGGGAATGGTGTTTCTCTGTCTTTGGAGTGTCTATGAGTTGTTGCTCCTCTTTGTATCGGGGAGTAGCAGTTGAACTGCATGAGCTGTGCAATGGCCTGGTCTGACTTTGATGCTCCAAATCGTAATTGTGACTTGATGTCAGCCCCATGCTCAACCATCCCTACAAACTGGAGCAGGAGAGGAGGCACAGAATTTCGTACACAAGCCTCAGAAAAGGTGCCATCAAACCGTGACTGATGATCAAGTGTAGACTTTCTGAGAATATTTGCTGCTTTAGCAATGATAACTGCCTCTGAAAGATCAGATGATTGAGCAAGTGCTTTTCCAACATCCTTTTGAAATGCAAGTAATACATCTCTGCCAGATTTATGAGCCTCAAGTTCTGGAATTTCTGCCAGAAGTTTGTCTTTGAGTCTCGTGGAATTTACACTTGGTGACTCTACACCTAATTGTTCCAGACGTTGTTGGTAGAGGTGGCAAATATCTGCCAGCCGAAATGTGACTGGATCATCTGAACAAAGGTTGTTTTCAACAATGTATGTCATCAGTTCTGACAGAACTAGTGGATACACATCTGATTCTGACTCAGTGCTACCTTGGTCTTTCTCAAGGCTCCTCAGGTAGGACCTTTTTCTGTTGTAGAGGGCACAAAGACAGGCATGGTGATACTTAAACTCCTGTGCAATGACATCCCCACCAGTCAACTTAGCAAGGAGCTTGCCATCACTAAGTATCTCTGCACATTCACGCAATTTCAAGTCAAGGCCCTTAGTACTAGCCTGTCTGAGATCAGATGCAGGTGCCACTTTCTCACAGAAAATGCAAACTTCATTGTCATGACTGGTTCGGCGCAGTTTTGCACGACTAGTCTCAGTGTTGCTGGTCTGGTCATTGGATTGTCGCTTTCTTGCACGGTCCAGTTTAGTGTTGTTAAACAACAAGCGACAGTTCACATGGTATTTTGCTGCATTTTTCCTGAGAGTGGCCTCTATGCCATCACCTTCATCCAGCCTTGCTGGATCCATTATCAGTGGCATTTCATTAATTTCACTGAACATGGAATGTTCCTTGCCAGCATTGTGTACCCATCATGGTCTAGGACATGATGACTTGGAGGTGATGTCAAGTGCTCACCTCTTTGTCCTTCTGACAAAGACAACACAAACTCCAGTTTGTTTTTCTACTGCTCAATAATGGATTGGCATCACATTCTGCCATGATTTCACTTTTGATAAAGGCCGAGGGGTTATCCTTTTACCACCTTAAACAAAGCACACATTCCTGTATGGGATTCAACTAGGTTCGGTCTCCTACACCTAGCCCGATCATTCATCCAGTGCCATTTAAGTCCTGTGTGATCTGTACACCATCCGGGTAAGTACATGAACCATCATGTACAGCCCCCATACCCTTGGCTCGGCTCTCCCGCGCTGGCACATCCTGTCTATTCAGGTGCGGCTATCTAACTATAGCTGGTCTGGGGCTGTTAGAAAGCATTTGGGACACTAAACTAAACTATACTACAACTACTAGTCTAAGACTACAGGATTAGTAAAGCTGGATTAGCTGGCACTGAACCCCATGCTGAGTTACACAGCAGTGATGTCACCAGTGTGCCCTGGTTGTGTGCAGACATACACTCTTTTACATTTATTAATTTTCCTTCAAAATTGATGAGTTATTCGAAAGAGATGGCCTCATTAGGATCTAAAACCACAGAAACCAAGATCCATGCTTAAAACGATAATTGTTGAACGGGCATTATTTCTCATTATAATTATTGTTTCTACCTTTTCTTGGCAGCCATATAGCCCCCATATTTAAAGGTAAACTGTACTGGGAAGCTACAGAAACATAATATTCACAAGAAATAGTATGGAAGAGCTTTACCATATTGCTAGAAGCAAATACATGCCATTCTAGTGAAAAATTAGCCAAAATCTGTCGATACTGGCCGCCATCTTGAATTTGGCCGCCATATTAAATTTTTTGCGTGGCCAGCGCCCTTTTCTGATAGAGGAACTTTAAAAGAGCACTTGTGCAAAATTTCATGCTTGTTTCACTATCTGAACGATTCTTATGAAATATGCAATTATCTGCTGCACTACTACCAGACATTACCGTTCAAAGAATTTTCTCAAAGAGGACTATAGAGAAAGTGGGGAAGAGGTTAGTTTTGCTCGATAGACTCTTGTTAGGAAAATTATCTTCTGGCAGAGGAAGTCCGTAAAGGGCATGTACTCAAGGAAATGCAAAAATCTGCCAAATTGCATCGGAACAGTGCGAGTGTTACTGAAATGAATGAATAGGAAGAACAGGTCAACGTTATTAACAAAGAAACTGGGAACTAAATGAAAACAACGTTCATCAGGTGAGTAGAGACACGATACTTTGAGGAAGATAAGATTGGACGTGACTGTGAACGATAAGAAATCTTTCAGTGGTAGCTACTGGAAAAGCAATAATCAGAATACACAAACAGCTTTTGACAAACCTGTTTTCGACAAGATGAATAATAATAATAATATTATTATTATTTGTCTGCCCTGGGTGGGGGCGGGGTAAGTAGGGATTGGGAGCGTAGGGGAGAAATGACATATCCACCCTCCTCCTGTAAACCTGATTGTCCACCCCAGGTGGGGTCATGGTAAGTAGGGGATCGGGATGGTAGGGGAGACATGACACATCCACCCTCCTCCTGCAAACCTATTTGTCTTCCCCAGGTTGGCGAGGGGTAGGTAAGAGATCGGGAGGGTAGGGGAGAAATGACGGGCAGCACCGGGTTCTAGCGCAGCGTAGTGCATGCCATCAATCACGTAGTAATAATATTATTATTGGGGCCATTGACTTGAGATTCAGGCTTCCAAAGAATATGGTGTTCATTAGGAAGAAGTAAGAGGAAATAAAGGGAAATACAGAAAGAAGAAGTACCACTTACTAAAAAAGAAAAATAAATTCATAAATAGATGTAAATGTATCAAAATGCAAGAAGAATGGTATGAGGGTAGTAATGCATTGCATTTTCCCTCAAATTTCTGAAGTTCCAATTGCACGGCATCCTCTGGGAGGCTGTTCCACAGTCCAATGGTATTAGGAATAAAGGACCTCTGGAACTGATAAGTTCAATAGCGAGGCACATTTACTACACATTGGTGCTGCTGCTCAGCGAATCTGGTTGTTCTCGGCAGATAAAGGGGATCAGGTATCAATTGTGAATGTGAATGATCTCTGTTGAAATACAACTTATGAAAAAGTGACAAACAAGAGACCATCAGTCGATGGTCCAAGTCATAACTGCTACTATCGGGAAACAGAAATCCACCACCATGAACCATTCTATCTAAAAGAGACAAATCTCTGGCAGAAGCAGACATCCACACCGGAGAACAGCATTCCAGTAAAAGAAGTACAAATGACCTAAAACAGGGTGCAGTGATTTGACCTCTGTTGTAAATATAGGAGGCCTTTTGAACAATACCTAGCTTATGTGCAGCATTTGTTGAAACATTCATAAGATGTTTCTCAAAAGTTAGACGTGACTCATAAGGTACACCCAGAATAGTTAAAGCTTCAGACTCATTCAGCAAAGTTCCATCCACCTGAAGGGGAGGATGGGGTGGGAAATCTGTATGAGATCTGCTAATCAATAGTGTTTTCATTTTACTGGAGTTCAGCCCTGATCTGTTCCATGTCCTGATTGAGGCTTAGGGCAGCTTCATTTCTCATAAGTGGAGACTTTACTACACCCATAAGTGTTGCATCATTGGCATACTGAACAATCATGTTTTCCAGGCCAACAGCCATATCACTTGTATATAACTAAAAATAACGGTGGACCAAGAACACTGCCCCGTGGAACTCCAGACGAAATAGGTCTTGGTTCACTAAAGATCGCATCCACAACTACTCATTGCTGCGTACCTGTAAGGAAATCTTGAAGTAATCTTAAAACATATCCACCCACTCCAAGATTCTGAAGTTTATAAATAAGTGCCTTGTGATTTACTAAAACGAAAGCAGCACTAAAATCTATTTGAATTACTCTGCACTCAAAACCCTTATCAAGGTTCCCTTGCAAATGGCATGTCAAGTTTAAAAGAATAGAGATCAGCCTGTAGTTACTGCAGTCTGCTGCAGATATGCCACTCTTTGGAACAGGCACTGTATTACTAAGCTTGTGCTCATCCACAGAGATACTACATCAACATAAAAATCTAGAGAATCTAGTAATCTTTGGAGACAACACACTGGAAACTTTTTAAAAACAAAGGAAAGAAACCATCAGGATCTTCTCCACCCCTAGCCATCAGGATTATCCAGAATTTTCTTAACATCCCTGGAGCGAAATGTAAATTTTGTAAGAATAGGTTCAAGATGACAAGCATCAGGGAGAGGGACATCCTCAGCTGACTGCTTTTCTTCAAAAGCTTGGTGAGGCAGTTCAGCATTTTTCCTAGGGCCAGTAACCAATCTTCCATCATCTGGTAGTCCATGTAGGGGGGTAGTCAGTGCACCTCGCGTGGTGCAATGTAGGCATTACTTAAGGGGCTTTGCAGTATCCCGTCGGCTCCTAGCTGCAACCTCTTTTCGTCCCTTTTACTGTACCTCCATTCATATTCTCTTTCTTCCATCTGACTTTCCACCCTCTCTAACAATTGTTTCATAGTGCAACTGCGAGGTTTTCCACCTGTTACACCTTTCAAATCATCTTACTGTCAATTTCTGTTTCAGTGCTGAATAACCTCATATGTCCCAGTGCTTGGCCTTAGGCCTAAATTCTATATTCTATTCTATTATATCATCTGGTAGTAATGGTGGAATGTAAGACGAACCTGACCCAAAGACAGATAATGCAAATTTGGTCCACCTCAGATGAGGCTGAGTAATTCCTTCGGGTTTCCTCTTCAAGGAATTATTGTAATTTCTCTTGGCTGTATAGCAACATCTATTTGCAGCACAGTGAGACTCAACTAAAATTGTGTTATTTTCATTTGAACGATTTTGTCTCCATGCATTGAATTTGGTTTGTTTATCATGGTAGGCTCGTCTACATGTATCATCAAACCATGGCTAGTTATTTGTTCTAAATTTGATTACCTCTGTAGGGACATATTACTATTATAATATCCATCAGCATTTCATTTAACTTCTTGGGATCAGGATCTAATATAGCATCCAAAATATTAAGTGGCTAACAAGCTTCAATAATGCGATCCCAATTGCCTCTGGATTTCAGTCAGACTATTTTTCCAATGGTGGAATTAGGAATATACTGATTGACAGATATGTCCATCTCAAGGGCAAAATGATCAAAAGTGCCAATATATTCACAGACCTTGGACTTCACAATAGCTGGAACATCTGTGAATATGAGGTCTAATCTATTACCAGAAATATGAGTGAGTTCCTCAATTAGCTGGACAAAATCAGAGGATACACAGAACTCAAGAGCAGACTGGCCATGCTGTTCTGTGGAATTTGAATTTAGCCACTCACTGTGCTTTGCATTATAGTCTCCAAAAATAACAAATGAAGCTTTTGAATCCAGTGACTGAGCCACACTAATCCTTTCCAAAAGACAGTCGATATTTGGATTGCGGTCAACAGCAAATACATAAACATTGTAGAACTTATAGAAAATTTGAAGACAAAGAACTTCATGGCAACTACACTCCAAATTTTTCTGATGATATATAGGTTGTCCAAACTTGTGTATACAGCCATACCTTGAGCATGTGGGATGTTATGATGATAAATAAAATCAGTGCCATCAAACCCAGGGCTTAAAAACTCAACCTTTGACTTGTTACTACTTACAAGAGTGTCAGATAAAAATTTGAACTTAAGCCTCGAATATTTGAGTAAAGTACTTTGTAATTTGTCTTATTGTAATAAGTAACAGGCCCAGGGTTCAGCCCAATGTCTCCCAAAAGAATTAAAATCAACATAAAATCAGTATCAAAATTAATAAATAAAAATCAACAGGACAATAAAAAATACCATCAACAACAACGGTATTTACATTATTTACAAAAATTCTGTTGAGTATAAATAAATGTCACCATACATCTGATAAAATGCTGGAAGCAACTGGTCGACAAGGTGGGGCCAGCACACCTTGTGAGGCAAAAGAAATCTGCCACGTTTGCCACAGCAACTGGGGGAGGACAGTCAGGATGGGTTTAGAAATAAAATACTCAGAAGGAAGAGATTAGGTAAAGACAAAGGCACTTTTCTGATAATCCACTAAGCAACTTTACTTTCTCATCAGCCTGCCCTACACACTTAAAAAAAAAAAAAAAAAACGGGAAAGCAAACGAAAAAGAGGATAAATGCCTGATTGTCCTCCCAGGCAAAGGAACTTAAGCCCAAAATCATGGAATGCCATGGTACAATGGCTATGGTACAGTCCAAGGTTGGAAAACAAGATTTGTATTCCAAGTATCTTTCTCTTAGAAGGGTTGCCTACCAAGGCTAAAGAGTCCTTTCTACACGTTGGTTTGATTTCAGAATGTCCTTCACCTAGAAGAGTTGCCTGCCAAGGCTAAAGAGTCTCTTCTACTTGTTATAAATAGCTGCTTCCCCCAACTAACAAATCTGAAAATGTATTAATATTTTGAATTTGAGAGAAACAAGGTGCCAGTCCCCACACCTTGAACCTCACCACCACCTACCATATCCCCCATCTAGTCTACTCCTCAAAGTCTTTCATTTCCAGACGAAACCAGCACCAGTTGGCTCCTCCCTTACTTGACAAACAAGGACCTGAACCCAGCTGACAGCAGCCGAGCCAATGGTGATGCCCACCTCAGCAAACTTTCTCCCAGCAAGCTTCGCCCACCTGACAGCCGGGCAGATGCAGACTTGCTACACTAGGGGGTCCTACTTCTCGCAATGACCTCTGATGAGGAACGATGTGACGCTCTTACTTACCTTTTTCTCTTGCTAACCTCTGAAAGGACAGACGGTGTCAGTCTGTTCCTGCTTACGCTTTCCTGACAACCAATGTGGGGAAGCCCTTCTACTTAACCTTCGACCGACAGCCCGGCAGAGGCCTTATTAAAATTGTACATAGTGCCCAGTTCGACATCCAGCCTGGCTGGCCCCCTCCTATCAATGTGTTCAACTGATTATCATTCCGGTGAAGCACGTGATCTTCAACTACTCTCTGTGCAATGGGAGTATAATCTAGGTGGGTGCCGGTTTGAAAAACCTTGGTTCCCCCTACCTCAACAAATCATAAAATCCTCTTCCTCTCAGCCATCCTGCCAAGACCTCATCCTAAAATCCAACCCTCTATTCCTTTGTAACCAGCAGACCAAAAAGGAAAGCCATTTCCTCTCTTAAACCCATTGTGTTTTATTATACTGTTGAGTGCAATTACACTTTACTGAATTTAGTGACCTGACAACAGTGCCGCCATCTTGTGTAAAATGTGGCTCGACTGAGAAGCACCCTCACCGCAGAGTATCTCTTGCATCCTTAACAAAGCGGGCATAATAATCCTATATTTGTGATATGTGTGCATATGCTAGGTACATTATTAATTCAGGCATTTTCTTTTACAGGAAATGTGTTAATTGTGGTAGATTCCACTGCATCTTACCAAGCTCCAGTTATGTTCTTAAGCTTTGCATTACTCAAGATGGTAAATCCAGCTGTACAAAATAATCTAGATTTATAATTCCAGTTGTATAAAGTAACCTTATGTAAAATTTGCAATACTATTGAGGCCCTCCTTTACTGTTTCTCATTTTGTTTGCTAGTGTTTAAATAGATTATATTAATTATAGTAATTGCAAATTTTTGGTGACCTTGAACCTTTCCATTTTCTTTTTCCAATAATTGTGTTTACCCAAACCTCTAACATAAGAGTGACGACTTTAAGCCAGGATATTTTTCCTTCATTAGCCTTATTGTGGCAATATTTGGGAATAATATAGAGTAAAATTCCTGCCCCCGCCCCCCGCCCCCCGCCCCCCGCCCCCGATATTTCGGTGTGGAAAACCAACCTTTTAAAGTAATTATATCACGACAGAGCTTAGACAGTGGAAATAATTATCAGGTATAAAAATTTAAACTCTTTCATTAGGGCATTTCGTAAATTTTCGATAGGGAAGTTCCATGAAAGACAGGCACCAGGAAATCTTGCATGGCTGCTATGAAATTGCATGCTTTGAAAATAAATAGGTAGGAGTTTATATATCCCATTAGTGTTTGTCCTTGTAAAACGAAAACCACTGTATTTTAAATTTTTTTCTCATTTTAAGTGGTAAAGAAAGTGTTAGCGTGTTCGTTTGTATGTTTATTGTAGCCCAATTCATTGTTAGCGTTAGCAGGTACAAGTCGCCCTTTAGAATTGTCTTATTGCGCCTTGTTGTGTAAGACTTGTGATTCATATATAAATTTGTGAAGTGAAAATTTTACAAAGAATTGTAACCACGTGCACGTCAAACCCAAGTGTACCCTTTTTTTTCCTTTTCCCACGTGCTCACTGAGCTTTGTTTACCTCGCGACCACATGACCAACTTCAAACATTTACCTAGAAGCTGCATGGCAAGTGCAGGGGTTTCGTTTTGACTGGAGAAGTTGCCACATGCTTTTGTTATGACACAACTACTGACTGGCCCTTCTCTATAACTAGAAAGCGGCAAATTTAGATATTTTCACTGATTGCTACTCGAATTGTTGCATAATTTTATTATTCCCATTGTAGTAGACATGTATGCTAGCATTTGTAAAGGAACTGAGTTTAATAATAAACCTTCAAGAGGAATAAATTTTTAGAACCTATATTACATTAATTATCCCTTAACTCGTGACAGCCAATTTTTCCTGATAGAGCCATTCTGGATGATGTCACGTCCTTGATCCTTGCCTAAAAGTTCAAGTTATTCAATTTAAACACTAGACAGAGAAATATGTCAGAACTTTTATTCCATTTTTTACTCTTCAATTCTTACCTCCTACAATGATTTACTAAAGTAAGATGCAATGTCTTCAAACCCTTTATCAAGAAGCATTATTCATCCCTTTTTTTCTCTCTCTCTTTCGGACATTTATCATTCCTGTCATTGCACGCTTAATCTAAGCTGTTCCTATGCAAGTACAAGATACTCATCCCAATTACAATTTTCCCATGATAGGCATGCTCACATAACTACCTTACAAGATTTACTTTTATTCCTGATGATAGGCTAGCACCCATTGAAGACCTTACGGGATCTCTGCTTCCCCCACAATAGACTCTCACACACTGAAGACCTTATGAGATATCAGCTTTCCCCACAATAGGTGTGCTCACATAGCTACCTTACTGGATCTCAGCTTTCCCTATGATAGATAGGCTCACATAGTTATCTTATGGGATTGATTTTGTCATTGCACACCCATTAATCATCTGGTTCTCCTGAACAACCAGCACAACATGTGCAATTTACTCATCCACAACAGCGTACCTTCCCTTTTGTGCATTTGTTATCCTACAAAGAGTTAATCCCATTGCTTACCTTTGCTAAAAGTCAAGGAGTCCCATCTATTGGTAGCTCGATAGTGACTACATCAAAGTGGCTACTGGCCTCATACATTTGTACATACAGACATGCATTCTCTGTCTCTGTCTCTCTCTCTCTCTCTCTCTCTCTCTCTCTCTCTCTCTCTCTCTCTCTCTCTCTCAGGTCTACAGCGAAACAAGCACTACCCAAAATAATTTATTTGGCAATAATCTAACATAACTGGATTGCAAGAAACAAGAGATGAAATAAAGTGGAATACTGTTCACCAAATGATCAAATATATTAAGGACCATCATGCTCAACTAATTATTCTCTCTAAATAATTTCCCCACAATAACTCAACATAAGTCAAGTATATTCCTCCAGTAAGTACGTCTTGACCTCTTCCTCTGCGAAACATCTGGAGAAGTCAAATAAACCGTTGTTAAACAAATGTTTAAAAATAAAGATATGGGAATTCCTCCCATGCTACTTATAAAGTACACATGATGTGACTGACACAAGTAAGATATATATTAAATGTTTCCTACCTCCAAACAGCAATGTTCACAGTCTCAATCGAGAGGTCTTGAACCCACACAGTCTTCACCAAAGGCTGCTATCAAACTTTGGTGTTGATCTCCGAATCACAGTTTGTTTGATAACTAACACCTTCACACCCTGAGGCCCGCCCAAAAAAACACACCAATAAACAAATTCTCCAGAACCCAGACATTTCCAGTGAACAAACTCATAAAGTCTTGTCACCAGGCAGGGATGTTCTCACGTCTCAAGAATAGCTGACGCATTTGACACCCACACAGTTTTCTTAATCAGGATGTGTGCCAGACACCAGCCAAGCTTTCTCTCAAGGCTCTTCACAATGTATTTAGCCACTTACTGATCAAAAATCTATTGTGTATTGTAATTCATAGAATATCTGTGACCTGAGTTTTTCACATTATTTACAGTGTATCCATCCACAGGAACACTCCACCACTGTGTCACAGCTGTGCCCCACCACAGTGTGGCCTCTGTCAGGTGCACTTCCACTCATCGGGTAGCCTTCCCACAGGTACCCCTCTTCTAACAGTGTAACCCTTCCTGCAGGGAAACTATCACGTGTAGCATCCAGCAGGTACACCTGTTAACCACTGCGTTATTCTGCACAGTCCTATCTTTGCCCTTATTCCTGGTCAGATTTCTGCACAGGCTCGAGTATCATTTCCTTTTCATGCAATTGCCTACAAGGCACACACACTCTTCCAAGTCTGAGTGCAGCTCAGCACCATTCACATTTCTAGCATTGCTCCTTTGTTCCCAAAGGAGTGGTCTGAAAAACTGCAGACAGGTCCAACATTTGTCTCCAAGAAAAATCAGCAAAATGGCCACCGATGATTACCGTAACTTCTTGGAGTTTGGAGAGCACATAGGCTATACTGGAGAAAGGTTAGCACAATTTATAGAAGAGAAGGTAGCAGCATCTAAGAAGGACCAGGACAAAAAGAGAGAATGGGAAGATAGAGGCTGGGAGCTAGAAGACAGGAAAGAAAAGGAGGAAAGAGAGTGAGAAGAGAAGAAGAAAAGGAGAAAAGAGAATGAGCCGAGAAGAAAGAACAGGCAGACCGTGAGCATGAGCTAGCGATGGAAAAGCTGACACATGGAAATGCATTAGAGCAGGTTCAGCAAACATCCAATACTCCTGCTCCTCCAGATGGGCCAGCCCCTCCTCCCCTCACTGTCACGTCTCTCATCGCCCCAGTGGGATACCGAAGATCCCCTGAGGTGGGTGACCCAAGTGGAGTCTGTCTTTGCAGAGTATGCCGTGACAAACTCTCAGATAGCCCTACCACTGGCCCGATACGTGATGGTAAAGGGGGCTGATGCCCTTGTAGCCTTGGTGGACCCGCTGAAAGGAAACCTTCCATGCCAAAGCCTACAAGCTCAGCCTGGAGTACTGGTGCCAAAAGTTCCGAGGACTAACCAAGACTCCCGGCCACACCTGGGCTGACATGGCCCATAAAAAAAATTTGGTCATACAGCCTCTGGACTGAGGCCTTATCTTGCAACTTCTATAAGAGCCTGTCAGAGCACCTCTTGATTGAGGAGTTCAGAAACCACACTCCAGATCATCTCTCCCTCTACATCTTGGAAAAGAAACCCACCACCTTCATCAAGTGCTGTCAGCAGGCCAACAACTATGAGCTCTTGCAGTTGTGTGCAGGGCCCAGCCATAGAGCTCCTACCACGGGCTCCACCACAGCAGTCCGGCTTAAACCAAACTACTCCCCGCCAATCAGCTATAACTATTGCTACAAAAACAGCCACCTGCAAGCCAATTGTAGGAAAAAGGCCAGAGCATTAGCCGCTGCCCCTCCCAGACAGGTGGTTGGACCCTCCAAACCTAACCACAAGGTTATGGCTCCTCAAAAGGACTATAGCCAAGCAATCTGCGGGGTATGTGGGCTAAGGGACACACCAAGTATTGGTCCCAGTGCCCCCACAAATCCACTGCACAGCCTTCATCGTCATCCTCCATATTCATCACTACCCTGGCCAATCCAGGGGAATGACTGGCCCTCGAACGAATCATGGTTGCTTCCGCTGAAGGCTGCACTCCCCCTCAGCAGGTTCGAGCTCTTAATGACTACAGGGCAGAGGTCTCTTTGATAGTATGGGACCAAGTGCCCACCAGTGCCCAAATCAGCCAAGACAAAAAAGTCACAATCCAATGGATGATAGTGTCAAAAGGGACTTCCCTACTGTCCTACTGAGGGCGACCACACCCTGCATAAACTAACACCACAACTTAAGCATGGTGAGTGCCATTAGACCCAGCTGTGACCACCTCCTAAAGGGGCCGCAGTGCGTGCCCCTCCAGTACATGGCTGCCCTGGCTCTGAACAAGAGAACCTTCTATTCAGATTGCTTCAGATTTCCCCTAAGCTAAGCCAGTGCCTGAGGATCCTGCAGTCCAACAGAGAACCAGACGTTCCTGTTCAGCAAGAACACTCCTCTGAAGAAAATATCCTTGCCTCAGGAGAAACTAAGAACAAGGTTTCTCCTCTGCCGTCAGAGACTAGTTCTGCCTCAGAACTAGATTTCACTACAGCTCACCCAGAGAATGTCTTGCTTCCTTACACTCTCACTGACTAGCACCTAAAGGAGATGCAGAACTCTCCCCATGAGAGGCCCTTCCTGATCCCTCTACATTCATAGCTTCTGGCTCAGAGAGCCTTCTGCCAGTGCCAGAAGGCACTGCCATCAGAACCTGCTGATGTGGTCCATGACCAAGACAGAGTCTCCACTATGGAACCTGTCAGCTACACCAAGCCTTGGCAGCTCCCCAGCTTCGCAATCTTAGGATCTGTCTTGGCCCTCATTTCTTATAACAGGCCTCGGGGACTCCCCAGGCTTGCAACCTGTGGATCTATCTTGGCCTCCATTTCCAGTGCCAGTTTTGAATGAAAATGGACCTGTCCCTCTCACAGAGCCTGAAGGAAGAAGTATCACACCGGTTTCAGAACCAGATCTGACTGGCTTTGATGTGCCAGTCACAGAACAACTCTTTGAAGCAGAGGACCTTCTTCCAGTAACAAAACTCAGCTTTTTCCCAAGTGAAGTTGCACCTCTCCTTCCAGAGTCGGTGCAACCAGCTTCGCTTATAACCTCAGACTCCACGGTACTTTCATCAAAGGAGCCTTTGCCTCTTGCAATCAGTGACATTGCCAATTAGTGTCAAACTATCCCAGACAAATTTTCCTGCTAATATCCAACCAGTGCCTGATCCAGCCTTGGAACATATGCCTCCCATAGCACTCTCAAACACCAATATGACCGCAACTAGTGTAGGCATACCGCTAGGTACTCATATCACTCCTCAAATTCACCAGGATACCATCAACTCTGTGGCACGTACAGTGGAAGATCTTGCTAAGACTTCTGTTGAACCTATGACAGAAGAAGTCATCGTCTTCACTCGGCCTCCCACACAAAGTAACTGGAAGGCTGAACGCATCAAGCACCCCCAGAACTACAGCTGGAAGGTTGAGTGAATCAAGCATCTCCAGAACTACAGCTGGAAGGTCAAGCGCATCAAGTGCCTTCAGTAAGAGCAGGTGTGCGCTCCTGGTACTAGTGTTCTAACACCACAGTGACTTGTACATACAACCCATACACATAGTAAGTTAGTCTAGTGTATGATAAAATTAGGCCTTGGCAGTTCCCCAGATTTGCAACATGAGGATCAGTCTTAGCCCCTCATTTATTTGTTCTTGTATCAGTGTTTTATTTTTTTTTTATTTTCAAGTTCATGCATGTATTTTTTCTACATCGTGTTATTGTTAGGTTACTTTACCTAATGTTCTTACCAATTGTACTAAGATAATTATACATCTCATTCTTTTGCTGCACCAAGTTGCTCTTTGTTGTCATACTTCAATATTAGTGCCTCGCCAGCAGAATTCTGTAATGTAGCTCTTTTCAAGCTAAGTGTGACTCAGATTGTGTTATCCTGTAATTGAACTTATCATTTAAAATGTAGAGTAAATACCCTAGCAGCTCTAATAGTAACTTGTATTAAAGTTAGTTTATAATTGCCATAATGAGGCCCTGTGTTAGTTGGCTCCCATTCAAGGATAGAATCTCTGCTAAAATGGTTGAGCTGTGATAGATAGTGGCTTCCCCCAACTAGCAAATCTGAAAATTTATTAATATTTTGAATTTGCCAGAAACATGGTGCCATTCCCCACACCTTGAACCTTACCACCACCTACCATACCCCCTCCCTAATTTGCGAGAAACATGGTACCATTCCCCACACCTTGAACCTTACCACCACCTACCATACCCCCTCCCCCCATCCAGTCTACTTGAGGTTTTTTGTTTCCAGATGACACCAGCACCAGTTGGCTCCTCCCTTACTTGACAGACAAGGACCCAAACCCGGCTAACAGCAGCCGAGTTGATGGCAATGACCACCTCGGCAAACTTTCTCCCAGCAAGCTCCGGCCACATGATGGCCTAGCAGCTACAGACTTGCAACACAAGGAGGTTCTGCTTCTCACATTGACCCCTGAAGAGGGCGGATTTGCCACCCCTGTTCACCTTTTTCTTGTGCTAACCTCTGAAAAGATGGATGGTGTCAGTCCATTCCCACTCACGCTTTCCTGACAACGAACCTGTGGGAGGTGCTAAAGAAAGGGCAGGAAGACAAGTACTGCTGGTTTATTGATGAAGAGACCCTCTTATAAAGCGGCGTGTGGACATCTGTATATACGCAGAGACCGCTTGTACAAAAATTTACAAGTGACACGAGGTCAAACTATTTCTCTACACAAAACAGGACAGGCACATATAGAAAACATGATGATTAACAATAGCTGGTTGGACACAAAAATACTCCGACACATATACTTGGTACAAGGGCAAATGAATAGGTAATAAATATACAAATCATAATAATGATAATAAGATTGTGTACGTGCGACCTCAGGTCAGCTGTGAAGGCACCGCAGAAAACGGAATGTTCATCATAGACAACTCATTGAGCGGGGACTTTACAAACCCAGGGAAGCCCTTCTACTTACCCTTCAACTGACAATCAACCCGGTGGAGGCCTTATTAAAATCGTACATGGTGCCCAATTCTATGTCCAACCCGGATGGCCCCCTCCTATCAACATGTTTGACCTACAATCATTCTGGCAAAGTAAGTGTTTGTCTTCAACTACTCTCTGTGCAACCGGAGTAAAATCCATGCGGGTGCCTCTTTGACAAACCTCGGTTCCCCCAACCTCACCGAATCATAAAATCCTCTCCTCTCAACCATCCTCCCAAAGCCCCATTCTAAAATCCAACCCTCTATTCCTTTGTAACTGGCAGACGAAAAGGAGAAGCCATTTCCTCTCTTAAACCACTTGTGTTTTATTATATTGTTGAATGCAATTATATTTAATTGAATTTAGTGACTTGACCACAGTGCCGCCATCTTGTGCAAAATGTGGCTCAACTGAGAAGCTCCCTCATCACATAGTATCTCTTGCATCCTTAGCAAAGTGGCCATATAATTCTATATTTGTGATATCCTTGTGCATGCTAATTGTGCTGGATTCCACTGCATCCCACCAAGCTCCAATTGCACTCTTAAGCCTTGCATTAATCAAGCCAGTAAGTCCAACTATACAAAGTAATCTAGATTTATAATCCCAGCTGTATAAAGTAAACCTATGTAAAATTTGCAATATTATTGAGGCCTTCCTTTACTGTTTCTCATTGTTTGCTAGTATTAAATAGATTATATTAATTATAGTAATTACAAATTTTTGGTGACCTTGACACTTTCCATTTTTTTCCCAATAAATTACATTCACCCAAACCTCAAATGTAAGATACCATAGCTTGTGTAGGCAGGGACGTCACACCCTGAAGTGAATGTTGCTAAGATAAGCCACGTGAACTCAATATAACCAAATTGGTAGCATTAGAAAAAATTTGGGCAAATCTGCTAATGTTCTAAATTCACTGGTTAATTGTACTGTTAAATACCTTCTATTTTCTTTCCTTATTGTATTATTGAGTATGTTGAAGTTTTTCTTTTGATTTTGACTTAGCCTACCATTTATTTCACATATCATTCAGTTTAAACTTTTGCATACATTTCTTCACCTGTAATATAAGGGAGTTTTTTATTAGTTATATGCAAATGTTATTACATTACCAAGTAAAACCAAACCAGACATAAATGGTAATCATAGATGAAGGTATCAGATGATGCCTAATGATGTCTTTTAAGGTACCCTTCCCTGTGAAGGCAAACATAACAAATAGTTAATTTTATGATAAAATTATGTATGCAAATA
>NC_089750.1:38405519-38435519 GCF_040412425.1 Macrobrachium rosenbergii | reverse complement strand
ACCAGAATGGATGAACTGATGATATTACCTAAATATCTTCCGACCGAATGACAGGTAATTGCACATGCGGACAGGTTAGTGCCAATTTGTTGACAGTTTGCCACTGTATTTCATCTGGGAAGCATCTCAGATGCTCTGATCAGAATATGAATCAATTATGTATAGGCTTATTCATTTGGCTGTTAGACCCTTCAATGCTATTTGTAGGTTGTTATAAGTCCAAGTCATACAATAAAGATCTGAAACAATATTTGCTTAGGCCAATGATGTCTTTTTATGATGTGTTACTATAATGAGAGTAAACTTCACTGTACAATTCACAAAAAACTGAACTAACATTTTGTTTCTAATTTAAACTCATTCATTAATACTGTATGAGAATTAACATTTTTTTTAATATGAAATATTTAGTCTATACCCTGTTATGCCTTTTTACTTCTTTCCTGTTGTTAAGTGAATTGCTGAAAGAGTTAGTCTTCCACCCCATCATATTAAGAAAACACTTTCCTATATAGCTAACTTCAGCTCATGATGCATATTGTTTATATTGGTTTTAGGGACTTTTTAACGTAATATAATAAATTACAACTCTTTATCTTTACAATGATATCAAATTCCTTAACATAGAATTGTGTATAAAGTTACATGTACGGCATCATCAAACACCCTCTTCACCATTAACCAACACTTAGTTTTGAACCATGGTTTATCCTTTGACCTCATGCCAGAACGGAAAAATAACCTAGATTTTATTGTTGCTTTTGACAAATTCATATCTGATAAAAATTACAGCTAGAAGAGATATGTTTAAAAGGCATCTTACTTAATGCAATAGCTGACCTCAATAAGAAACATCCTGTCTCCCCATAGATTTATGAAAACCATCAGCTCATTACAAAAATTAGATGTCGTAATAAGTAGATCTGACAGAGATGGCAAAATCGTGATCATGGACAAAGACTTTTACTTGGACAAAATCAACCAGCTCATTAGTGACACTAACACTTATGACAAATAAACGAAAAATCCCATCTAAAGCGTCCCTACAGAATTTTTCAGAAAAGTAAGGTTAGTTGGCAAGGACAAAAAGAGCAGTGAACTACTGGAGAAACTTAAAGTCATTAACCCAAAACTACCTTACTTTTATGGCCTTCCCAAAACTCATTAAGATAATCTTCTATTCAGACCTATCATCTCATGTGTTGGAGCTTTCAATTATAAAATTTCTAAGTGGTTAGCTAGCCTCCTATCCCCTTTCTTAGGCACATTTTCTCCCAGTCACATGAAACGTTCTGAAGGTTCCTGCCACAAATTCAAAGAAGCACATATACCACTTCACAACTTAAAACATTTAAGTTTAGATGTAGATTTCCTATTCACAAAAGTACCAGTACAAGACGTTCTACAGTTTTTGAGGAAAAATTAGCCCCCCTATTCAGATAATTTCCCAGTAGCCCTAGATAAAATAATAAAGTTAGTTGAATTACGTGTGTCAAATAACATCTTTTCATTCGGGAAGTCATTCGATAAACAAAGATTCGGGTGCAGCATGGGCACAGCCCTTTAAGTCCTGTTTTAGCCAATCTATACATGACATATTTTGAAACTGTAATAATAAATGCAATAAAGCCTAAAGACATGCTCTGGATGAGATATGTAGATGATATCTTAATATTCTGGGATAATAAGTGGGACAATTTTAATGAATTTCTTTCAAAATTAAATTCTTTAGTGCCTAGCATCAAATTTATAGTTGAATGGGAAACAGACAACAAAATTCCTTTTCTTGACGTTTTAACAATTAGAGACACAACAGAATACAAATTTACCATATACAGAAAACCAACTTTCTCTCTGTCATACATCCATTTTTATAGCTATCATGACATCTCTATCAAGACTAGAGTAGCCAGCTATTTATTCTTAAGAGTCTTACGGATTTGCTCCCCGGATTTCCTGGAAAAGGAAATTGAACTAATCCGTAAGCAGCTGTCATCTTTTAAGTACCCTGACCATATAATTGAGAAAGCGATCACAAAGCAAACACTATTTTCTACCGTCCCCCCAAAAACAAGACCAGAGAGACTCCCAACAATAAAATAAAAATCCCATACCTGGACAAGATTAAGATGTTGACACAGACACTTGGAAACTCTGACCATTTTGCTTTTACCTACCCAAATGCCTTAGCCAAATCCCTGATTAACGTCCAACAAAAGCCAGTCCCCAGAGACGCAGGAGTTTACGAACTCCATTTCCTCGATTGTGACCAATCTTATATCGGCTTTACAGGCAAATCACTCCCCCAGACGTTGATACAGCACAAATGTTCAGTTAGGTACGAACAACAGAGCTCAGCTGTTTTTAGCCACATAAATAACCATAATCAGAGAATAAACTGAAATATGTCTCGTATGATTAATAGCAGTAATTGTCGATTCAAAAGCCAGATGGTGGAATCAACCTTGATTAAACAAAGAAATACCATGAATCTTTCAAGAGGCACCTGGGATTCAGATATTATCGATAAAATCTCCCTCCAACCAGTTATTAAGAATATTAAAGAGAAATTGTCAACTGGGATGATGGAATGGCTGACCTATGGACCTTCTGGTATAAATACTGCTTTTCTGTGACTTTTTCTCATTTACTATTTGCCTGAGGAGAGATACAGTTTGGTCTCTGAAATATAGCCTTTATTTTCTATAATTTGCCATTTTTATGGCCTTATATATGATGGAATTCTGTTTTAACAGAAATTATTTCAGTCATATACACACACACACAAACAAGCTGCTACACACATAAACTATCTATCTATTTTTATCTATCTATCTATCTATAATATATCTATTTGATATATATAAAATATATATATATATATTGATAATAGAGAGAGAGAGAGAGGAGAGAGATTAGAGAAAGAGAGAGGAGGAGAGAGAGAGAGGGTGAGAGAGAATGAGAGAGAACAAATAGGACGACTCCCCAAGGAGGTGATACATATTCAGCTTTATTTATAGCCAACGTTTCAAAGCATGGCTTCATCATCAGGCTAAAACACATAAATAACAACAATTAAAATCAATACAAAATATATATCGGTAAAATTATTAACGTTAAAATATAGATATTAAAACCAGAAACATAAAAGTTAAAACCCACCTAACGCCTCAAAGAAAAGAAAAGTGAGTGACCAAGAAGGGCACTCGAGGACGACTAAACTCATGTATAAATAAAGATTACATAAGAAGACTGACTATTCAACGATGGAACCAGCTGCAGCTGTTTGATTTAACGACTCAAGATATGGAGAGAAGTTTCATAAAGCTTGCTCTAAGATTTATTTATCGTCTGGAATAAGCTTTGGGCATTGTTTAGAATATTCCCATGCTAGAAAACTCCTTCTTACTCAATGTACACCCTGTTCTATGGCTAATGCCACGATGAGAGTCAAACTTTTTTTACTTTTACGTTCTTTTTAGTGGATCCTTTTCCTGGTCCTCTTTTAGATTACATCTCGCAAGTATACTTATAGACCAAAACAAAGAACGCAGCTAAACAGTGTCTTTAAATCTAAATGAGATCCATTTGTTCTGGATTCCTTAGAACAGGTTTGGGATTGAGACAGTAAAAATATTTCTTTAAAATCTGCCTCAGCGTGTTAAAAATTTGAGACCTTATCGTTGGCAAAAGGCAAGGAAACATAAAAATCAAGTTTAGTACTGTAACAGTAATTTTCTGCTTAAAAAGAAATTATTCAAGAATTTTTGAGATATTTCTCAAATAAAAGTTTAGGTAGCAGTTAATGAAAGTATTTTAAGGAACTCAACCTCATTATGAAAAGAGAGTTACTTTAGTCTGAAGAGAGAAGAAAATTTTGTGGCAGTAACGTTAAAATACTATTGCTTAAAATTGTAAAAACATGAACTATAAAAATTTGAACCAAGACCAGTATACGTTTGTTTCCTGAAGACAGAAGTGGAGAAGTGCTGTTTATCTTTAATTTACACATCAAGGAAAGGAAGGCACTCATTGTTTTCATGTTCTATGGTAAATGTAATACTAGGATGGAGATTGACAAAAGCGAAATCTAAAAAATTGTTCAGCAACACCTTTGCTTTTAAAAATAGAAAAGTATCATCAACTGCCGTTTATAACTCATAAGGGGCGAAATACTGAGGACGAACAGTGGCTAAAAGCATTTCAAAATGACTGGGGATAAAACATTTATGAACTGGACCCAACGGAGATCCCATAAAAACACCGTCGACCTGCTTATAATGCTTTCCATTGAATAGAGTAGATAAACCTGGTTCTATAAAATCTTATCTAAGATAATTTGTAATCGTTGCCTGCAACGCAGTACATTAGTGAAAATTCACAAAATCAAGATAAATAAAGATCGAAAGATTGAGTAACAATCTCTTTGGAAACAAAGTGGAGTTAGTGAGGTTATGCTCATTTTCTGAAAATGGTTGTAATGTCCTAATCAAAAATTTTGGTCTAACTTATAACTAGGAGTATTATAAGAGGGAAAATAGAACTTAGTGGAATTCTTCAGGAAGACTTTCAGTAAGCCATGTACCATAACTCCTTAGAGAGAACCAGATGTGTGTACAGATCCGAATATGTATTCTCAATGATTTTATTTCTGTCCTTAGGATTTTAGAAACCTATTATATCTGTCTTCAACTTGTGGTGATAATTTGAAAAGATTAATAACCAATGCATTAAAATTTTGACTGGTCAGATAAGATAGTATTCTTTTTGCAACATAATCTTCTGGATTGAGAATTACCAAGTACCTTTGTCTTTATGAAATGGTTTAGTGACAGGTGACCAAGTTTGTTTTGGGACAACTGTTTAAGAATGTTAAAATCATCTTTCTATGGAAAGTCGTCCAACCACTCCTGAAATTCAAAAAGATTTTTGTGGTGAATTGGGCATATTTCACCAGTTGAAAGTTTTTTTCGGTAAAATTAACCATGATAAAAAGAATCTTGAGTAAGAATGTTTACCATGGGCCAAGTCAGATATGGCAGAATCCTGACTCGTGATTGCATCTGCGATGGACTGAGGCAGAGAGTTTCGGTCAGGGGTGGCGTGGGAGGCTCACAGGTATCAATGACCAGCTCAGGCACGGGTTGTGAGGCCGCACCTTTAGGTGAACTTCCGCTGTGGTAGAGAGGAACTGTCTCTTTTACCGATGCTGGTAGCGGTGCCAGGCCGGGAGAAGACGGGGGTCCTAAGTTGGATCCCTTGAATGGAGATTGATTTGTTGTGCTCTGGCACTGGCACTAAGGCAGAGTCAGGCACTATCAGAGGAGTTTCTTGTGCTCGTCGGTCAGGACGGACAGAGCTTGGCACTGCTCGGTGCATGCAAGTGGCACTGGCAGGAATTTGGCATCTCTGGGAGGAGATCTGATTGGGGCCCTGGCAGCCAGGCACTGAGGCAGGACCAGGCACTGGGTTGGCTCGGGAACCGATCGAAGGGCCACTGTACATCATACTCAGGTGGCACTGGTAGGGACTGCACGTTCTCATGGTACCCAAGTGGTGCCAGTCTTGACTTAGGGAGAAGCGGGGAGGATTGCTCGCGCCCGAGGAATGAGTTGGGGAATGTGGACCCCTGGATTGTCGGGATTTCTGTGGGGACTGAAAGTCCTGTCCCAGGATGACGTCATAGCCTCCAGGGAGATGGCTTCCTACTGCAAGATTGCCAATTTTTGAGTGGTGAGGTCCCGTGACTCTCAATTGGACCGTAGGGAGTATCATTTTTAAATTGATTTACTCCCTCGAATCGTGACGAGTTTTCGTCTATTGACGATAGCTCCATAGGGAACTCTGTCCCTCTCATATGAGGGAGATTTGCGCCCCAAGTCATCTCAAATGCTGTGACTGGCGCGCAGGGTGGTTGCTCTGCCTATGGGGAGGGAAGGGCCACATATGATGGAGCCTTCAGCGGGAGGGCAAAAGGTCTGGCTTATGATTGTCTTTCCGCCCAGCTGCCCTGTGGTGCAGGAGCAGGAGAGTTATTGGGTGGTTGTCCAGGAGAAAGAGGCACTGCTTTCTTGCTTCGGCACTGCTCAGAGGAATGCCCCGTCTTCTTGCAATAATGGCAAGTTAGGGGCTTGCCCGAGTTCCCATTCTTATGGGAATTTGATCCTTCGAGGAGGGGCGGGGGATTTATCTTCCGCCCCATGGATCCTTCCTGAGGGTGGTGAGTCTCTCACATGTCTGCTATCCAGAAACACTCAGTAAGTGTTGCTGGGGCTTTTTCCACTACATGAGTGGTGAGGGCAGGAGGGGTGTAGCGCAGGATATGCTCAAATTTAAATCGCTTGAGTACCTCGGCGGTGCTAGTGGCTCCTTTGGACTTGAGCCATTTGGCTAACGCCCGCTCAGAATGGTACGCCCAATTGGACTAAGTCTGGCCTGCTTCTCTTGGCTGCTTTCTCCGTCTCCTCCACCGCTCGGGGGTAATCTCGTACGCCTTTGTAACCGCTTGGCGTACGGCTTCCCAGTTTCCCTTTCCCTCTGCCAAAAGGGCATGGTAGGCAACGAGCGCCTTCCCTCTCAGGAATTTAGTGAGAACAAGGGAGAGTTCCGTGGGGGAGAGGTCGCAGCACTCCAGGATTCGTTCAGCCCTTTCAAGCCATACTTCAGGTTCAAACTCTGTCCATTTTGGTATGAACAAGTGAGCTTGGCTGAGGGCACTCATTCTCGCCGCAGGAGGGGGAGTGGTGTACTGTCGTTCTAACATCTGGAGCTCATGGGCACGCTGTCTTCCCTCTCTCCTCTCTTCTCCGTTCTCTCTCTTTCTCTTGACATTCTAACTCCTCTCTCTCTTTCTCTTGGGGCAATTCTTTCTTTCTCCGTTTCTCTTGATGTTCTTTCTAGCTCCCTCTCTGCCTTGGCATCGTCCACTCTCTTGAACCCAGTCTCTCAGAGCTTGCCCTGATAGTCCCGTGTCCTTTCCGGTGGACATGTAGAATTTGAAGTCCTCATTTTGTTGGGCTCTGATAGTAGCCATCTTGAAATAATGGTTATATGGACTGGACCCTCTAGCGAATCAAATATGTCTGAGAAGACTCAGGTTGTCTGAAAATACTCAATTGCAGGAATCTGAAACACTCAATTGTTCAGACTGCAGGAGAATGGATCTGTCTGAATAAGACAATTGATCAGTAAGTCTGAGGAGACTTTGTTAAAGTTTAATATGTCTGAGTAAGATGTGGTTGTTCGTGGCGAACGAATTTAATATGCATCTCAAAAGACGTAACTGGATTTTATGCCACGCTCGGACTTGGCCGGCTGTAGCGTGAAATCAAGGCGTTGCTCTAATGAACTGGAATGATCAGTCCCGTAAGGGCTTAAATGTGTGTGAAATAAACTAATATAAGGTTTCAAGAGGACTTGATTTTGGGTTTCCTGCAGGAATTAGAAATTCTCGCCTCTTGCGACGTAGAATTTTTAGTAGTCTCTTAAGACTTGGAATTTGGTTTTCCCGTAGGAATTAGAAATTCTCACCTCTTGCGATGTAGAATTTTTAGGAGTCCCTTAAGACTTGGAATTTGGTTGAGAAATTCTCGCCTCGTGTGACGTAGAATTTTATTTGGTTTGCCCGTAGGGCTTGGAAATACGATTTGTACCTTAGGACTTAGAAATTACTAACGTGATAAACGCCCCCCCCCCAAACTTTTTTGCTGAGAGTGGCTTGAGTAGGAACAACAAACTACTCGGGAATGAATGAAAAAGAGGGTACACACTCTGGTGGTGGGGTTGGGCGGGTGAAGGTCGCCTGACATTCACCAGAGTTATTTTTAGATTCTGTGAATGGACCCGTCTATTTATAGACCGTCTGGGACGAGAGGATAACAGTAAAAATGACTTCGTTATTTTCCCTAGAAGCGGAGTTCAGATTTCGCTTTCCTAACTCCTAGTTTAAATTCCAGCTATTCTGAGAGAGAGCAATGTGAGCTGATTTCGTCTTGTCCCACCTGGAAATTTATTTGCGCCTAAATAATTCGCTAATCCGAAATGTAAAGTAAAATTTAACACGGAGGAATTTCGCACTATTCCTCGAAGCAAAAAATATGGCAAAGATTTTAACACAAAGAATGGTTAGCACTGGTTATTTCCTAATTTTCTATCCTGAAAGGCATGCATTAATGAATCTAATATGGAGGTTCTCTTCTCTCAGTGAATACATGTGCCCCTATTCCAAATTCCTAGGAACAGTCACGATTGTAAAAAATGTTTGCTAAGATAAATACATTACTTACGTGGAACTCTCTGTGCTCTTGGTAACAGGTTCGGAATTTGTCTCGCACCCAGCTTAGTTTTGTTAATTGCTGATTTGGCGAGTTGCAAATGCAATGAAGGAACGATAGAGGGAAAATGCAACTGCTAAACGAGATCTCAGGCCAGGTCGCCATTTTTACGTATTTCCCTGGGTTTATGGTATTTTACAGGCCAAAGCAACGGAAACTTTATTTAATTGGCCTTGGAGTTCTGACTTGCGTAAAGGGAAATCGTAAAAAAAAACAAAGAAAAGGGGTGAACTTAGGAGCTCAAGGCTCCACTTCATAAGGAAATGTTACAAAACACTTGGGATTAATTAAAAATTATATTTACAAAAGAAAGCATATTTGAAGGAAAATGGATAAATAAATTGATAAAGGGCTTGCAATGCCTGAAGATCCTTCTACTGGAGTCTTGACTAAGGGCAAGGCACAGTCAAGATGAGTCCACTGTGAATAGGTCCCTCTGCAAGAGAGATTTACTCATTACACGCCAGTAAAGGAACAATATAACACCGAATATGACTTGAGTTTGCACTGAGGGTGCCAAAGACTCAAGGAATGAATGACCACTTTACACTTGAACACAGGACACTGGAAATGGCACTGGATAAACTGCCACAAGGACAGAAGTGAAATGCTGGTACTCCAAACTTTCTAAAGGGCAAATTGTCGTGACTGAAAAGTCTTTACTCACACTTTACCTTAGGGGAAGCGGGTCTCTGGCGAAGGATGATGAGGGATGATCACACTGACGATGCACACTGTCCCTCAAGGATGACTGTCGTCTGGAGTCGGACAGGGGGGACGATGAATGATCTCTCAGCAAACTGTATCACTCGCCCGCGTGTATGGCTGTCCCCTACGACTGCTACTGGATGTCTCCTGCTCACACGACTAACTCCTACAGCTTACTGCCCTTTTAAGGCTCCAACCGGATGTCAGTGCCATGTGCAAACAATGTGTCATTTGCCAGATGGTCAGTGATCAGTTTCCTCTTCCCAGGTTTCCTGGGAGGATAAAGACAATTCAGGCAGCTTATTTGCCTTTAGAAAGGTTGTTTTAAGCAGCTTAGTTGGGCTAATCTGCTTAAAGGAGCGGCATTAAGTCTCCTCTCCTTGCCCTTTTTATCCGTGTCATCTCAATATCTGTTCCAGGTAAAAAGAAGGACAGATCGAAATGTTGATAACTTTGCTCTGATTTCTGGGTCAACTAAAATCAGCCACTTTGCTTCTCAATAAACAAAGGGAAAATTAGGTGGGGGGAGGTCTGTGCAGCGGCTTCTTGTATAATATATTATGTATATATATATATATATATATATATATATATATATATATATATATATATATATATATATATATATATATATATATATATATATATATATATATATATATATCTATATAAATATATATATATATATATATATATATATATATATATATATATATATCACTATATATATATATATATATATATATATGTATATAAGTATATATATATATATATATATATATATATATATATATATATATATATATCGATATATATTTATATTATATATATATAATATAATATATATATATATTTATTATATAATATCCCTTATATATATATATATATATATATATATATATATATATATATATATATATATATATATATATATATATATCGATATATATATATATCCTTCCCAAGATATATATATATATATATATATATATATATATATGATTGTCCCATGTATATTTTCGCATATATATTTTATATATATATATATATATATATGTATATATATATATGTATATATGTATACTATATATATATGATATATATATAAATATATATATATATATACATATATATATATATATATATATATATATATCTATGATTAAAAATAGAACTATATAATATATATATATATATAATATATATATATATATATATATATATATATATAAATATAAACGGCAGGGAACTTAGTCAGACATATCAAGGATTGAGGGCAGTGGAAACAGACTGGTACATAAAAACATCTTTATTTTTGCCGACGTTTCAAGACAACATAGTCTCATTTTCAAGGCTGCAATAAAAGAATAAATATTGAGAATACATATAAAATATACAAAAATCTCTTTATAAAAACATTTGTACATAACCATAGTTCATGCGTTGCTGGGGTACCAACCTATATAGAAGGGAGAAGGAGGGCGACTGGAATACGGGCAAGTGAAAAGCAAGGAAGACATAATTTCTTACAGGTAGAGAGGGTGGAGGAGTTTTGGGCATTCAACAATGGTACTGTCTGTTTGATAATTAACGATTCCAGAATAGAGAGTGCTAGCTCGGAAGAGGCCCTTCGATGATTTTAAATTGATCGTATTCACCTGTGGAATAATAATTATAATCCAACGGAAGAAAGAATCTGGAAAATGAAGGTCGATAATTTGGTAGGCAAAAATCAAGACCGATAGCTGTCATTTCTTCCTAAAAGAATTCTTCGCTGTAGACAACACATATTTGGAAAAATTAAAGACAGTACAGGTAATTTTGTCCCATTTAAGTAGGGAATAGTAATGCCCAAGTTTTTAATTTTTCTGGTGAACTCTTTGTGTTAGTGATACAAAGGCTGTAATATTTTTATTAACAAGGTCTTTAAAATGATAAAATCAATAATGGAAAGAATGCTACGAATAGGTTGGTACAGAATGTCATACAATTTGGAACAGTTTGGTTATAAGTTTTATCTTTTTACATCAATTTCTGGCCAATAGACTTCTTGGTGGTATCAGTATATAGCTGAGTATGGAAAGTGAAGACCGATAGGAGTTTAAATTTAATGAACTTGGGGATGGTTGTTGTTGATGGCAAATATTGGAGAAAATCTCTATCAAAATTTGCTTTTGCGAAACTTCGTCCAGCCTTCTCCAAACGGCGACATTCCTGTTTAACGGGAGGCCATATTTCGTTCTTATATATTCGTGGACATTAGTACAACCTTGCAGACGAACACGCAACAGAAAAACAAGACGGCGAAGTGGGTACCCAGGCTGACATGGTGGAAAGTGAGCTGCTTCCAACATCAAGGTCAATATAAAAATCCAGGCAGGGCAGCAAATTAGTCAGACATATCAATGTTGAGGGCAGTGAAACAGACTGGTACATAAAAACATCTTTATTTTTGCCGACGTTTCAAGACAACTAGTCTCATTTTCAAGGCTGCAATAAAAGAATAAATATTGAGAATACATATAAAATTAAAAAATCTCTTTAAAAAACATTTGTACATAACCATAGTTCATGCGTTGCTGGGGTACCAACCTTTGTTAGAAGGGAGAAGGAGGCGACTGGAATACAGCAAGTGAAAAACAAGGAAGTGACAGATTTAACAGGTAGAGAGGGTGGAGGAGTTTTGGGCATTCAACAATGGTATATTCATGTTTGATAATTAACGATTCCAGAATAGAGAGTAATCAAAGAGGCCCTTGTAATGATTTTAAATTGATCGTATTCACCTGTGGAATAATAATTCCAACGGAAGAAAGAATCTGGAAAATGAAGGTCGATAATTTGGTAGGCAAAAATCAAGACCAAGTGATAGCAAAAATTCTTTTCTGCTAGACAACACATATTTGGAAAATTAAAGACAGTACCGGAATTTTTATTGAAAGTAGGAATAGTAATGCCTAAGTTTTTTAATTTTTCTGGTTTTGTGTTAGTGATACAAAATTTTGAATATTTTTATTAACAAGGTCTTTAAAAATGATAAAATCATTGAAATGCCCAAACTCCTCCACCCCTCTCTACCTGTCGTAACCGGTTCCTTGTTTTTCACTTCAAGCCCGTATTCCAGTCGCCCTCCTTCCCTTTCTAAAAGGTTGGTACCCCAGCAACGCATGAACTATGGTTATGTACAAATGTTTTTAAAGAGATTTTTGTATATTTTATATGTATTCTCAATATTTATTCTTTATTACAGCCTTGAAAATGAGACTAGTTGTCTTGAAACGTCACAAAAATAAAGATGTTTTATTAAAGTCTGTTTCCTCGATTCAATCCTTGATATTCTGACTAATTTGCTGCCCCTATAATAACCTTTATATTGGACCTTGATGTTGGAAAGCGCTGCAATAGAGATTTTCATGTCAGTCCTTACAACGTCTGATTCGAACGTGTCGTCTGGAAACAAAGTTAATCCAAATATATAAGAACGATTGGCCTACTATAATTTTATGTCGACTTTTTAACAAAACTATTTTGAACAAGGTAAAAGCGATAGTCCTAAATAGAGATTTCCAATACTGCCAGCTTTCAACACCATCCCCAAGTTCAATTAAATTTAACTGCTGCTCGGTCCCTGCACTGTAAGCATCTTTCAGTTTTTATACTGATACCACCAAGAAACCAGTTGAAAAGTAACAAACCAATTCTTAAAGATAAAACTATAACCAAACTGTCCAAACTTATGACAGCCTTGTCAGAAAACCAACAGCTCGTTTGCTTTTTTCCATTATTTGTAGCATGTTTTCCAAACTGACCAGCACATGTTAATAAAAATATTCACACCTTCTATCACTAAATTCTGTTTAAGAGTTCACCAGAAAAATTAAAAAACTTGGGCTCCTTACTATTCCTATATTGATATCAATAAAAACCCTTCCGCATGACATGTCTTTAATTTTTCCAAATATGTGTTGTCTAGCAGAGAAGAATTTTTGCATCACTTGTCTTGATTTTTGCCTACCAAATTATCACCTTCATTTTCCAGATTCTTTCTTCCGTTGGAATTATTATTCCACAGGTGAATAACGATCAATTTAAAAATCATTCATAATGGCTCCTCCGAGCTAGCACTCTATTCTGGGAATCGTTAATTATCAAAACAGACAGTACCATTGTTGAAATAAAACGTCCAATCTTCTTCACCTGTCGTAAATGCATCTTCCAGTTGCTTTTAACTAAGTTTCCAGTAATCCTTCTCCCTTTATATAGGTTGGTAAACTTTCAGCAACGCATGAACTATGGTTATGTAATAAATGTTTTTTAAAGATCTTTTTGTATATTTTATATGTATTCTCAATATTTATTCTTTTATTGCAGCCTTGAAAATGAGACTAGTTGTCTTGAAACGTCGGCAAATAAAGATATAACCAAATTTCCACTGCTCAATTTATTTATATATATATATATATATATATATATATATATATATATATATATATATATATATATATATATATATATATATATATATATATATATATATATATATATGTAATATGAAAATAAGAAGGCCCATAAAACACTATTTAAACATTGAAACCATATATTTCGGGCACTTGTTTCTGTACCCTGTTCACTGGTAGAATATGGACAGGTGGAAAGTTACAATGGTATATATACAAAAACATGAAGGTGTGGCCTTTTGGCCTCCGATGTTAAGGGGGGTGGCGTTCTTAAGAAGGAGGAGATTGACCAAATTCCTAGTGGTTTTTGGCCTCATTAGCTCCCGTTTGGCGATGGATCTGGCGGTCGCGTTTCTTGGGTCATCTTCTTCAAAAGGGGTCCGAGGATTAAGGTGTCAATGGCGTCCGATTTCCAATGTCTGCCTGACAGGTTCATATTGTTGGTTTGATTGATGATAGCAGATTCCAGCATCTTTCTTTTGTACGGACAGCTACTCTTGAAAACCAACTCCGCCCCCTCCAGTTAATGACATGCCCTGTATTTCTAATATGTAGGAAAATTCCGAACTCTCCGAAGCGTAACGCACTGATCTTTTGTGCTCTGTTATTCTTTGCGAGAGCGATCTACCTGTCTCGCCTACATAGATGTCATGACAATTAAAGATAAATACACGGTATCTTGTAAACTCCGGCTTCTTCCTTTTGTTATTTAAGTATACGTTAACGAGCGAACTCCCGATGGATTTGGGATAATGGAAAATGAAAGGATTATTAGAACTGAGTTGCTTTCGGTGGCCTTTTGGATGTTTTCATCGTATGGAAGCTTTATTTTGTTGTTGAAATCTATTTGTCTGTTGTGAGTGGGACCTCTGTAGTATATTTTATTTGCTTTATTAATAGCCCTCTCGATAATGTGTGGTGGATAGAGCAGTTGCGTTAGGTGTTGGCGGATCGTGTTAAATTCTGATCCAGGTACTCATTTGAACATATCCTAAGTCCTCTGAGGAATAGGTTGCACCCTACCATGATTTTTACGGAGACGTCGTGATAGCTTAAGAAATGAATGTAGGAGACAGACAAGGTGGGTTTTCTATATACTGTAAATGCATACCTGTTCTGTTTTCTTATGATCAGTACATCTAGGAACGGCAGTTTTCCGTCCTTTTCCCATTCTGTTTTAAATTTATGGTCGGAACTAGCGAATTTAGCCTATTAAAAATTTTAAAGTCCCCCCAGCTATTGTCCCAGAAAGTAAAGATATCATCTACGTATCTAAGCCAGATCATATTATGGGGTTTGATAGACGACAAAAGTTCTGTTTCAGAAATATTCCATGTTACAAGTTTGCTAGAAGGGGTGATAGGGGACTTCCCATGCTACAGCCAAATTTTTGTTTGTAAAATTACCATTGAAAGAAACACGTTGTTAGTTACACAGAGGTTGATAAGTTTTAAAGTTTTATCTATGCCAAGAGGAAAATGGTCTTCATATGGTTGTAACTTCCTCTCTAAGAAAAACAACACGTCGGCAATCGGGACTTTAGTAAATAATGAATCGACGTCTAGACTGAGCAGTTTGATGTTGTTTGAGGGGATGTTTAAACTATTAAATTTTTGTATGAAATCTTCTGCATGTTTGACGTGGGAGGATGAGAAGGTTCCTAGAAAGGGTGATAACAAGTCTGCGAGCCATTTTGATAATTTGTACATGAAAGAGCCCTGCTAGATATTAAAACAGGGGTGTAAAGGAATCCCATCTTTATGTGTTTTCGAGGCCAAAAATAGGGGAGAGAGGGGTTGATTACCTTGAATGTCTCTAGTAATTCTATGTCTTTTTTTATTGCCCCTATGGTTCTAACTGATTTGTTAAACTGAGCAGCAATGTTTGTTGTGGGATCTTTCGTTAATTTGTCGTGGTCTCCGCACGTTTAGAAGTTCTTGAACTTTATTGATGTATGTCTCTTGTCTAACAGAACTATTTTCCCCGTCTTTGTTAGATTTTGTGATGATGATATCCCTTTTCTTAAGCCAACTAATGCATTTTGGAATCTTTCGGGAGCGAATTTTTGTTGTTATTTTGCTCCAAGACATTTAGGAAAAGCAAAAATGCCTTTGAGACATGCCTTTTCTTTGTCATAGTTGTTTTTGCAAAATGTTTATCAAAAGCAACTAGGAAATTAAGATTACTCGTCAGACCAGGTTTTAGAGCAATGAAACTCCAAGATTTAAAACGGTCTGTTCTTCTGCAGTGAGGGATGGTTAGAGAGATTCAGCACATTATTGGGAAGGCCAAGATTATTCCATACGCTGTTCCTAATCAGTCTTTTTAATTTGTAGCATGGATTTCTGGAGTGGGACTCACTGTTTTCAATAGCACCTGATAGCACAAAAATATGAAAGATATCTGTACATACCATCATCCCTGCACATGAGGCGAAGTGAGGTGATAGCTCACTTATTTTTCTTCTAATCACATAGATGTCTTGGTGTGGCTTGTATTCTGTCTTGAGGAATGTGCGGATGGAGTCCGGAAATGGGTCTGACGCCGATGTCCAACGCGTGAAACCAAACATTTTGGGAGAAACTTGTTCCTGCAGGCATTCTTGTAGAAAATTTCTCTGATTCTTCCTCTTGTGTAACCCATGTACTAGCTGTTTATATTGTCTGAAGATGTGCTTGACAGCTGGGTTGAAGCTGAAAAACTAAATCATAAACTGTGATGTTCCAAATGGGCAAAAATGAATGTCTTTTCCTGTTAATTAGTTAATATGAAAATAAGAAGGCCCATAAAACACTATTTAAACGTTGAAACCATATATTTCGGGCACTTGTTTCTGTGCCCCTGTTCACTGGTAGAATATGGACAGGTGGAAAGTTACACAATGGTATATATACCCACCTCGCTGTCTCCTCTCATTCATTTCTTAAGCTACCACGACGTCTCCGTAAAAATCATCTAGGGTGCAACTCATTCCTCAGAGGACTTAGGATATGTTCAAATGAGTACCTGGATCAAGAATTTAACACGATCCGCCAACACCTAACGCAACTGCTCTATCCACCACACATTATCGAGAGGACTATTAATAAAGCAAATAAAATATACTACAGAGGTCCATGGGCCATGGGCTCCCCCTTAGGTCCTTCTTTCGCTAATATTTTTATGTGCCATTTAGAAGAACAATTTTTTTAACCAGTGCCCAGATACTTTAAACCCATATTTTATAGACGCTGATGTAGATGATACTTTTTGGACTTACTTTTTACTGAAGAATGTCATGCCCAGTTGTTTTTGATTTTATCAACTCGTTTCATCCAAATATTACTTTTTACTATGGAAAAAGAAATGTAATGGCTGCATTTCCTTTTTAGATATTTTGGTCTCTCGTTCTGAGGGAAATTTTACGACTAGCATCTTTAGAAAGAAAACGTTTACCGGCCTTGGTTTAAACTTTTTAGTTACTGTCCCCTTGTTTTTAAGACTAATTCCTGTAGAACTCTGATTCATCGAGCCTTTTCCTTTGCTCCAATTGGAATAACTTTCACCTAGAAGTCCAGTTTTTAGAGAGGTATTTTAAGAATAATTGCTATCCCTTTAACATGTTCACTAAAATCGTTAAAGAATTTTTAGACAATATTTTTAAGCCAAAAATCTGTAGTCTGCACTGTTCCCAAAAAAGATAATGTATGTTTCCCTTCCTTCACTACCGATTCTGTCCTAATCAAACGAAAATTATTGTCATTCTTGAGCCATCTGTATCCGTATGTTGACTTCAGATTTACCTTTAATAACCCTCTACAATCGGAAGACTGTTCCGCGTGAAAGACACCCTCCCGGAGTTGATGCGTACCTGCATTGTTTACAAAGTTTAATTGCCCAAAATGTAATTTTGGGACTTATGGGTTGTACCAAGCGCCTACTTAAGGTGCGCATCGACTCTCAAAAGGTGTCAGCCACCATCTTTCAGGCTTAGCTTTACAAAAAAAAAAAAAATAGTGCCATTAGACTTCATGCTATATCTTGCCACCATCACATACAATACAGTGATTTTCAAATACTTGGACAAACAAAAATAGCCATTCGCTTCCCTTTTTAGAGTCCCCTCCATATTAAACAACAATCACCAACACTCAATAGCCAAAAAATACCTCTGTTCCATTGTTCATTGCATAGTTTGCTTTTTTTCTTTTTAGTTTTTTCCTCACACCATTTCACCCTCTTCCATTTGCAGTCTTCTAACTCGCCCAGTTGTCATTTAACTACGACATGAACAGTAGGTTCTCCAGTATTTTGTACTACATTATCAATTTTTTTTCTTTTATCATTTTGAATATTCATTGTTTTTTTTTTCTCTCTCTCAGTATCCATCTTCTCAGTGATTTTATTTGACGATTTCTGTTTGGTACTTGATTTCTTATTGCTTGGTTAACTTAGGTTTTTATGCTCCTTTTTTCTTTTTTTTTACTTTATATTATTATGTATTTTAAAGTTTTGTCAATTATATATAACTGTTTTAATACTTTTAGATTTAGTCAATCGGTATAGTTTTCTTACTGTTTTCTTTTTTTTATTAATTCCATTTTATGTGAGGCTGTTATATATTCCCCAAAGCTCGGCTGTTATCTGTTAATTTGAAGAAATAATAATGTCTGGATTTTGAATTTACCACGTCTGGCTATCCTGTTCCATCCTTATATATATATTATTAATATATATATAAATAATAATGTCTATATATATATGAATATTTTACCATATATATATATATATCATATATATATATGATATATATATATATATATATATGTATGCATATATATATATATATATATATATTATATATATATATATATATATATATATATATATATATATATATATATATATATATATATATATATATATATATATATATATATATATATATATATTATATAAATATATGTATAATAATGGTTAAAAGCTCAATTTGAATAATTTCATTGTAAACTGCAGTCTTTGACGAATTACTAAACACCGTTAGCCATTCACCGTACAATTTAAGACCGTCGACACTCAGATGTAGCTGAATTCCAAGACTAGTTTCCTACTCAACTTTAGTGCAAAGAGATACTAACAATAATAACACAACTAACCAGAACCAAAATAGTATTAATAATTCTAATAATACTAACAGTAATAATAATAGTAACAATACTAATAATGCTTGCACCTTTCAATATCACAATATGAATCAAGCAGCTGTAATAACAACAGCCACACGCTTCTGTGGGCAGGTGGATGATTCAAATCCTGGCAAAAGCCGACTCGAATCTTATGCAATAAATCATTGGTTCTTAGATACAGATAATCGCATATCTTCAGGGGGAATAACAGATGAAAGAGCTAAAATAAATGAAGCCTTGATTCTCGTAAGTTCAGAACACGGTGACGCCAACAAAACTCTGAATTCCACAAGTTTAGCAAATTTAATAACTATGCGGAATTCAAAGAAATTTGTTTATCACTCTGGGAACCAGTAAATAAGACTGACAGTTTATATAACATAACAAGATTCCAAAACCTGCAATATGAAACAATAGCAAATCTTTATGCAAGTGTTGACAATGCAATAGATAAAATAACAGAAAACTTAAAGAAAACAGGCATCACCATAAGACACAGTTTGGTGATAATGACAACAATTTAGTTGATCTTAAGACATGTTTTAAATTACTTGTCATTTGGAACAATATATAATGCCCTTGGAGAAGATGAAAAGAAGGCTTTCAGGAAAATAAGAATTGATCCACAGAAAGACAGCCTTCAAACACTGAAAACCATGAAAGGAGAAATACAAAAGAAAGAGCTAAATCTCTCCAAGGAATTTGTAGGAATAACAGAAGCACAAAATGAAAGTAAAGGCAAAAATGATAATCTTACCTTTAGAATGAATAATAAGAACTATGATAATTCCAGACAGGTAGGGAATAAACCAACTATCTTTCAAGGAAAATATGCCCAAAATCCTAAAAGAAAATGGAATCCAATCCAGAAAGGAAGGCAGAATCAAACAAAGGGTGGTCCTCCCAAACCTTATAGACATGGTCAATACTCAAACACATCTACTTCAACTCAAGTGAACTATTCCACTTAAGGAGCGAGACCAAAGACAGCCTGTGAAAACTACGGGTATACCAGTCATTCCACAAACGAGTGCAGAAGGCCTAGGATCTGCACGATTTGTAAGAAGGTAGGACATTTAACCAGGAACTACTGGTTCAGGAATAAAGAAACACATAAAGAAGTGGTTGAATTAAGTAGCAATCGCCCAACGTCAAATAAGTCTTCAAGTCAATGATGATTTATCCCTACAAGAAAGTCCCTTCAAGAAGATAATATAAAAACAGAAGAATTAGCAAAAAAGGGGAGTGAAGGATCATCTGCATTCTCCATGAGAGAAGAACAAATAACCAGAAAGGATTTACCTATCATTAAAGTTCCTATAAATGGAAAGATATATATACTGTACTCAGGGATTCAGGTAGCACTGTAAACATAATAGATAAAACCACTTTAACCAGATAATTAGCCTGGAAGAAATGCTTATTCAGGGTCAAAGCAGAATGATAAAAGGAGTAGCGGGTAAACAGATTAAAAGTTTAGGAAATGTGAACTTAGAAATAGATATTTTGTCACATAAATCTGTTGAAAGTTTTCTAGTTCTATAAGACAGATTTTTTCCCGCACAAGTATTGTTCTCATTCAACCTAATGAAGAGAGTCACTAGTCACCATCACGAGAAGACGCAGTACTTCCCCCTAGCTTCCGTGGTCCCAACCAGACTCTAAACAGATTTTGTCAGCAGACTACTTAACCAGACAGAAACTGAACTTTGACTAGCAAGAGTGTTTTTCAAGAGAGATATAATTACATTTAATATAAATCCCTTCTAAATAATAGACTTGTGAACTGCTGACTTTGAGAAGAGACGTTGTGGGGAACATTGTTTCTAGAAGAAAGACGAGGTAAGAAGGGAACAATATGTCACATGAGTTATGAAAAGAAACTTGTGCATGATTAATATACATATACATATATACATATATATATATATATATATATATTATATATATATATATATATATATATATATATATATGTATATATATATATATATATTATATATATATATATATATATATATGTATATATGTATATATATATATATATATATTATAAGTATGTATTTATATATGATATATATATACAGGTATATATATATATATATATTAATATATATATATCCATAAATATATATAAAAATATATATATATATATATATATATATATATATATATATATATATATATATATATATATATATATATATATATATAAATATATATTATATATATATAAATATATATAGAACTATAATTATATATATATATATATATCCTAAGGGGATATATATATTTTATGTGTATATATAAATATATATATATTCCATATATGTTTATGTGTAGATATATATATATATATATTATATATATATATATATATATATATATATATATATATATATATATATATAATATATATATATATATATATATATATGTATATATATATATATATATATATATATATGCCTATATTTATATATATATATATAAGATATTATATATATATATAAATTATATATATATATATATATAAATATATATATATATATATATATATATATATATTTATCCTGATATATATATATTGGTATATATATATATATATATAATATATATATATATATATATATATAAATATATATAGGGCGTAAAACCATATTAGCGATACGCCATATATATATGTTATATCATATATATATATATATATATATATATATATATATATATATATATGCAGTTTTTCTCAGATTTAGTTGAAGTATTCTTTGAGACAGGTATCAATTTAAGGTAATTTAGCCTCATGTGATTCTGACTTTGGGGGCCAGGAAAACAAAAAAAAAAAGAGGAAAACAACAAAAGGAATTTCATATGAGCTTAAGGCTCTTCTACTGAAGGGAGATATTACGTAAACACGTGGGCAAAACCTAAAGGGAGTGTATTTACATAAATGACATTAGTACGGGAAAGAGGAATGCAAGTGGATTATTGATCCTGAAGGGGATTCCTATGGGATGAATGAAACTGGGGGATTCCAGACACAGTCCAAGAAGCTTCCATGATAAAGGGTCCCTCTTAAATGAGAGATATGCACATTATACGCCAGTAATGAAAATAGACAAAAGAATAATGAATTCGAAGCTGTACTGAGGGTGCCAAGGGGCTTGATGAATTAATATTAGCTTAATGCACGACGACACTCGATTAGCACGGACATTTGACAAGAGATTCGGTGATTTCTGGCACTCAAATTAAGTAAATGTTATGAGACAAACGCATGACTGAATGGAGGTCTTCCAGAGCACTTTACCGTAAGGCAGATTTGGTTCCAGTGTAGAAAGCGGTCTGTGGATAACTTGCGATATCCGAGGGCGAGTTCTCTTCCATGGGGTAAGATGCAAGGGCTTCAGTAAAGGGCAAGGCGATGGGGACTTCTCGAAACGCCAAGCAAATGGAGTGGATCATCAGTCCGGTCAGCATCCAAGGGAACACATGGGTTTGGGCTGGAGTGTACAGAGGGAAAGTATACTTTGAAAGGCCACGTGGTTAGGAGCCAAGGGCATCGATGGGCCAGGGCAGGGTGGTGTTTTGGGGACTTCTTCACTCCCTCTCTTCCAGCGCGCGTGTGGGAGCGAACCTCAGTTTGGTTTCTACTTTTATCTCCTCCTATGGGGCAGGGGGCACGTCCAATGCATAGGGGTTGAGTCATGTTCAGCTGATGCCCGCAGGGGTTTTTTGCCTGAAAAGGACAACCAAACAATTCACTTTTGCCTCAGAAAGGAATTACCTACTTAAAGGGAGTGGCATCCAATCCGTTTTAATCTCTTGTGTTCTGACCGTGTGAAATATTGAAATATCGATCGGCCGACAGTAAATGGAAACAACAAAAAAAAAAAAAGGAAAAAGGGGGAAGCAAATTGCTAGCGAGTTCTTGCTAGTTATGATTATATATATATATATATATATATATATATATATATATATATATATATATATATATATATATATATATATATATATATATATGATTATAATCACTTTGTAAGTATTCATTTATCACACATTACCACAGGTGAAAAATAAGAAACGGGGTGTAGGTCCTGACCAGTTTGACTTTATTATTGTATTGATAGGACTGATACAGAGTATGAGAAGTCACAAATATATATACTACAAGAACAGTATGATTAAATATACATAACCGTTAGAGACTACATTTCGCCCCTCTATTCGGTGTCGGAGGTAGGGTCCATTCAAAACTATTTGGCTAAAAATCACAATATACTCTCAGGGGACAGTTTCCAAACTCCGCCTTCCTGACACCTGTCAGGTGTGGATCTTGAGTTCACGTATGGTTTGTTTATCAGCATTGTCCCCTGAGAGTATATTGTGATTTTTAGCCAAATGAGTTTTGAAGGTCACTCCTACCTCGACAAAGACTTGAGGGGGGATATGTAGTCTCTAACGGTTGTGTATGTTTGTTAGTACTTTTTCTGTACCATATATATTTGTGACTTCATACTCTGTATCATGTCCTTCTCTATAATGGTTGAAATAAAGTCGAAAACTGTAATGGCTATATATATATATATATATATATATATATATATATATATATATATATATATACATATATATATACATATATATATATATATATATATATATATATATATATATATATATATATATATATATATATATATATATATATATATATATATATATATATATATATATATATATATATATATAAATATATATATATATGTATATATATATATATAATATATAATGATATATATATATATATATATATATATATATATATATATATATATATATATATATATATATATATATATATATATATATATATATATATATATATATATATATATATATATATATATATATATATATATATATATATATATATATATATATATATATATATATATATATATATATATATATATATATATATATATATATATATATATATATATATATATATATATATATATATATATATATATATATATATATATATATATATATATATATATATATATATATATATATATATATATATATATATATACATATATATATATATATACATATATATATAAATATATAGGGCTATATACATATATATATACATATATATATATATATATACATATATATATACATATATATATACATATATATATATATATATATATATATATACATATATATATATATATATATATATATATTATATATATATATATATATATATATATATATATATATATATATATATATATATATATATATATATATATATATATATATATATATATATATATATATATATATATATATATATATATATATATATATATATATATATATATATATATATATATATATATATATATATATATATATATATATATATATATATATATATATATATATATATATATATATATATATATATATATATATATACATATATATATATATATATATATATATATATATATATATATATATATATATACATATATATATATATATATATACATATATATATATATATATATATATATATATATATTATATATATATATATATATATATATATATATATATATATATATATATATATATATATATATATATATATATATATATATATATATATATATATATATATATATATATATATATATATATATATATATATATATATATATATATATATATATATATATATATATATATATATATATATATATATATATATATATATATATATATATATATATATATACATATATATATATATATATATATATATATATATATATATATATATATATATATATATATATATATATATATATATATATATATATATATATATATATATATATATATATATATATATATATATATATATATATATATATATATATATATATATATATATATACATATATATATATATATATATATACCTATATATATATATATATATATATATATATATATATATATATATATATATATATATATATATATATATATATATATATATATATATATATATATATATATATATATATATATATATATATATATATATATATATATATATATATATATATATATATATATATATATATATATATACATATATATATATATATATATATATATATATATATATATATATATATATATATATATATATATATATATATATATATATATATATATATATATATATATATATATATATATATATATATATATATATATATATATATATATATATATATATATATATATATATATATATATATATATATATATATATATATATATATATATATATATATATATATATATATATATATATATATATATATATATATATATATATATATATATATATATGTAAAGGCTCATGAAGGTGACCTTTGAAAAGTTGGGTCAGCTATTCTGCAGGGTCCATTTTCACTACACGCAGCAGATAGGAAACTGCTGAAGCAATTCGCATACCACAAGGGTCGAAGAAACCACCTTGGTGACCGGACACGAGCTGGCAAATGCGTTTTCCGCAAAGAACGTTTTAGAAGCTGAACCAGTTACAAAATCCGGTTTTGAAGGATGCATGTCGATAGTGACGCCTTGAAATACAGAGGCGTGTCTTGCCGAACTTTGACCTCGAATGATGTCATACAAAAGTACGTTCGTTCGTGCATTACATAATGAATATAATGGGAGGAACTTGTTGTTTGAATCGGACTTGTGAGATCCGATTCATGTGTGTCTGAACATGTGAGTGATTTTTCACATGGAGACTGTCCCAGAGGACTTGTGGAGTGAGTAAGAATTCATATACATTTTTAGATTTTGTTTTTCAGAACTGTGAACACACGGTATCTCCTGTGACAGTGAAATGTGTGTTTCTGCAATTTTTTACATTTTATGATTTTTAATGTGACGTTTGTTCTTTCACAGGTATTTCTGTTCCACTCCATTCCTATTCCATTTTTCCTCTCCCTCCTACAAGGATGAGAGTGGTATGACATTTGAGATGACCTGTTTTTTTATTGATTGACCTGTTCATGATTTGACAGATGAGTTATTTTCTGTATTCCCTTAGGTATTTGAGTGTTTATAATTTTGGAGCATTATTTCCTTAGAAGATTTTCTGGTAGTGTTGAAACATTGGATTTCATTCTTCTTAATTTTAAAGAAGTTAATTTTCCTTGATTTTGTCAATAAAGGGTTTTAGTTTTGTACTTAGTATCTCATTCCAGTAGTCCTCAGATTTTAGTTAGGGAAAGATATAACTTATGATATCGGCTCACGTTACACATAATGTCTCGAATAAGCGAGATCAAACTCTGTTCATAAAACAGAGACTTAAATCAAGTATAGGCTCAGAAATGGCCTTTACAGTTTTTGGTGGCAGCGTAAAAGGTAGCGTATAAGGTAGTTAGGGCAGTTAGAAGGTGTTAAATAATTAGACATGTATATGTTTCCGAAGAGACATAAATTAGTGTTGGCATCTCTGGATAGGATTTTGCGGGAGTCAGCAGCGTCAGGTGTTGCTGGGGGCGAGCTGCAAGCATCTCTCTCGCTAGCTAGTGTTTCGTGAAGAGTGCTTTGGGTAGGGGGTAAAACAGTGGGTATATTGTGCAATAGTTGCGGTGTTATGACCACTAAGTGTATGCTTAAAACACGTGAAGATGCGCGAGTGTTTTTTGTTTCTCTCTCTCTCTTCGCTTGATGGAAATTCACGCGCTGCTAACGTAAGTGTTGTGATGTTATCTTTTTCTTTTTTTTTTAGTTGTGTTAATGTGAAATTGTCCTTTTCGCTGTGTTGTAACTGGTGATAGGGACAACTGTGTGTTTTTTGTCGTTGAGTTTTGACTAATGTTTCGGTTGCAACGAGTGTGTTACGTCATCACCACGGTGACATAGTAATTGCGTCACGAGTTTGGGCGGAGCGTCATACTTGCTTTGCTTGCACCTAGTGAAGCGCTGAGCGTATTATGGTGTGTTTTATTTTTTTTTTTTTATAGCAATCTGCGGTACACATCGCCGTGTATTATGTAAGGGTGATATTTGGTTGTTGGGTTATTTCTGGGAACTTTAATATTTGGGTAGTATCCTACGTGATATTTATGAGTTGCAGGGTGCAAACAGTTTTTGCACAAGTGTGAATGCACTTTGAGCCTTGTAGTCACACACGTATGTGCGTGTGGGTATGTGTGTGAGTATGTGGGCAGAGCGCTTGCTCTTTGAGTGACACTTTCCGTTTGGACAAAGGGAAGTGTTGATCCAGCAGTTTTTGACATTGAGAGATTTTGATGCAAGCCTCAAATACATTGAAGGTAAGCATAATGTGGTTGCAGATGCATTGAGCAGATATTTTCCGGTTGAGGATGAGGGAGTACATACTGAATCCTGTGCGGAAAGACGAGAATGGACATTTGGTGTCTCTATGTCTCGGATACTAGTAGTTCTGAGATATTTTATGGGGACAAACATGTTCCTATATAGTGCATACTTCGAGAGAAATAGTGTGTCGGCAGTCTCGGAAGAGATTGTTATTCGTGATGTTGAGGGAAATGCTGTGTGTTATGTTACTGGTGAAAATGTCACTTTGGGACATACCCTTGCTCAAAGAGAAGCAAGATGAAGATAAATTATTATCAGATGCTAAGGCATTTCAGAGGAGTTTTACCTAAGAAAGGTTATAAGTTGCCTTTTTTCTGACTGGAATTGAGAATAATTTATTAGTTAGGAAAGTTAAGTATAACTTGTGAAGTAGTCTAAGCATGGGTAAAATTACACAAATCATCGTGCCAGAGAGTCTAGTAACACAAGTTCTAGATATTGTACATTGTAAATTTGGTTCTCCTCATTTAGGTGTTGACAAGACGTATGAAAACTTTAGGTCAAAGTTCTTTGGAAAAATATGTTTTCCAGTAGAGGCCTTTGAAGAATTGCGCCATTTGCAATGCGAATAAGCCGGCAACGACGGTGTCGTGTCGTTTGCGTTCATATCCCATACCAAATAGGCCGTTTCAGAGAGTGCATATGGATATTCTGGGTAATTTCTCAGAATCTGCTTATGGGTATAGACATTTATTAGTGGTTGTTGATGAAGGTTATTGAAGCTCTTAGAATGACCATAGGAGGTAATGACCCAAATTGGGACCGCTATCTTCCACAGGTAAAGCATAGCATAAATGCTATGTTTAGCGATACTATTGGAATGTCTCCCAATGAAGCGCTTTTTGGATACCCAGTGTGAGGCGAGTTTGATCTATTACCCATTCCGACAGTGGATGAGGTTGTAAAATCGCTGATTTCAACAGCGAAAGAGAGATATGTGCGACTTGCTAAGAATCTGGAGATGAAAACGCAAGACATGGTAGATAGGAGTAATGCAAAGCCAGATAGAGTCATAGTGGCTGTTGGAGATAGAGTTTATTTGAAGATAAATGTCAGGAATCAGCTGAACTATAAACTAGGTCCTAAGTTTGAAGGTCCATTCCGCGTTGTTGAAGCAAAATTGGGAAATAGATTTATTGTTGTGAATGAAAAACACAGGTGTGTCTCTTTGACACATATTTCTAAGATTAAAAGATGGGTTAATGAGTATTAGCATGGATGCATTCCTGGGTGTATTGTTGTTATGGTAATGGGTAGTTACGGGTCATTTTTTCCTTTTCAGGTGTTAATGGGTTGTAAATGGGCATGACTTGTAGTTTGTTGTAATTCAGGAGGACGTTACTCCGTAGAGTTTTACGAATTTTTAATAGTTTGGGTTCATTGTGATTTCTGATGTAAGCTGCAGTACTTAGTGTAAATTGTGTGCAGAATACCGTAGAGTTTTGTAGATATATGAATTTGATTTTTTTTTTTTTTTATATGGATCGCAACTGGAGTTAGGGATTTCAACGTTCACACTTGGCGATAGTAATGGGTTACTTTGAGTTAATGGTTTTTTTCATATGATTTTGGGAATTGTGACATGGGCTAATTTCATACGAGATTTTACCCGTGTGTTATTATGTTATTATGTTATGATGTGTTTTGTCGTCTGACGCAATATCTTTGAATACAGAGTTACAGAATAAGGGTTTGTTGTTTAGGATTTTGTTTTGGGGAGGTATTTAGTATATCGGACCGAACGGGTCTGATCTTTTTCGGGTTGGGATATGTCAGTTAGGATTTAGGAGAGGTTTAAGAAGATTTTTATAGGGATATCGAATTCGAGTATTCGTTTTTTTTCAGTTCTCTTTTAAAATTAAGGGAGCTGTACCATGAGTAATTGTAGTTGTTAGGATCATAGGAGTGATTGCCATTAAGTCAATTGCTATTTTGTTGAGAATTAGTCAGGTATTGCGAAATATTCGCTAACCGGAGTAGAACCTTGATGTCTTTTACGAGATATGATACCTTGGAGATGTTTAGGATTGCCTTTCGTTGTTCAGTGTATGGATAGGATTCTTGAGTACTTTTTTCTGTTGGATAGAGTTTTTATGAATAGTTCTTTAGAGTTAGTGTACTTGGTAGTGAGTTGACTGTGGAAATTCTGGGTACCAACTTGGAATTGTTTCACATTGCGAACATATGACCTTTGCACTAGTAGTCTTATTTGGTTCAGTAATAATATGGTATAGGGAATAGACGAGTTACTCTTTGATATGACTGTCGATATGACAGACTCACGGAAAATACCACTCCCTCGAAATGGAGAGGTTGGAATAGCTTCACCGTCCTCAACATATGAGAAAACTGTCAACGTTACTTCTGCACTTTGGAGAGATGTCTGGCAGGATGTCTTCATGTTGCTGTACTTTCGAGGAGACATTGGGTTGGCGCAAAAAGGATTTGCGAGCGCCGCTTTCAAGATGGGCTTGTGCAGTTGCGAGCCATTCATCTTCGTCGGATCGCTGGGAGACGCAAGAATACATTCAGCTTGGACTGGTGCAGTCGCAAGCCTTTCATCTTGGTTGGATCACCGTTGGCGTGCGCAGTCGCAGGCCTTTCAGCGTGAGGCAGTACCAGGAGTGAAATCGTCTAGATTAATGCGTTTCTTGAATGAAATGGTTGTGCTATAATATCTGTGTTATAAGATATAAGTTTTGCACCTAGACATTTTGAGGTGGGGTCCACCTCAGGTGCGTGGACCGAGCAATCTGTAAAGGCTTGCGAAGGTGACCTTTGAAAAGTTGGGTCAGCTATTCACAGGGTCCATTTTCACTACACGCAGCAGATAGGAAACTGCTGAAGCAATTCTCATACCAC
>NC_089750.1:38383019-38400519 GCF_040412425.1 Macrobrachium rosenbergii | reverse complement strand
TTCCAAACACACTGGATGATAACCCTTCAACTTATTATAAGTAAAAATCCACAGACATGCATAGACATAAGTGATATCCATAAAACCCCAACAGAAACCAGTTATCATACAGCACCCATGAGGGTGGGCTCAGGTAAACTCCTCCCAGCCCAACTGGGACTACACCCTCGTAGTGATGTGGCCATGGTCTAACAAGGGTATCTCCAAAGCAAGTGTTATACAAAAAAAGCAACTATACTTTTAGACCCTGGGTTAACACCAGTAAAATATTCATATATCTGACTTTCCCAAAAACAAAAACAAAAACAAAAAAGATTGTCTAAATCGAGATTCATCTCTTAATTGCATGTCATAATCTTATATACTAACCTGTTCTCATTTATCACTCTTGGGTCGGCAACATTCTAAAGGCAGATGTTGGGGCAGTTGGTTAGGGCAAGGTTCAGTAGCAGCATAGTACATTAGATTTCCCATTTTGCTCACTGTCATTATGGTACAAATACCACTCAATTCTGCTATGACCCAGAAATATTTTTCAATTGTTAGATAGTCAAGCACCTCACCAGTAGCCACGGCACTTCTACAGTTTTAAGTACTTCAGTGTTGGGCCCTTTATTTTATTTACCATCAGTATTATCTAGCCTTAAGATGATAACTCATTCACCACCTACCAGGTTTAATCCACAGTCCACTGTCCTCACTTGAAAATTTTGCCCCAAAATAGTACCTGTCAACAAAATCTTCTACAGGGATTTTGCCAACATAAACCTCCTACCCAGTTGGTTTAAAATATCATTAGAATTAGCGAGCATAATGATTCTATCTCTAGCTGGACTGATGTGGAGACTTGAGTAATGGTTCTGATTTGAAAAGTGATATTAATATATCATTCGCTACATGCCTTTTATTCTTGAAAAGTGAAAAAAAGTGTACTGTAGGTTGCACTTTTAATTAACTAGAGTTTTGGATCTGAGAAACTTGATTTTAGTGAAGTGATTGTAAATTTGGAAATTCGGAAATTGCTGGAAAGAATGTGTGTAGCAACACTGCAGAACACTGCAGCTCACTCTTCCATTAATGCTGACAGACGTCAAATGCATAGCAGATGTGTTCTTGATTAGAAGGCTCAGACACAGGCTGGATCTTGCTTGCAACAATAGGTACTTGTATCTTCATTTTATCCAACTTAATTGAGGCTGATTGTTACTTTCCATCAACATGTACCATGCCCTATAGTCACACTACACTCGCATGCTCGATTAAATTGTGATGTTAGTGAATTTTGTCAGAATTTAGGTAATTGTTGAATCTTCATTGCCGGCCCACACATGGCCCAGAATTCGTCTTTGTTTCTTGATTACGGTGGACGTAAATTTAGATGGCTTTGAGATTAATGTAAATTGAGATAACCTAGTATGCTTATTGTGTGATTTAGTTTATTTTTGTAATAAAACTTAGAAAATGTACTTGTGTTTGTGTAGCCACCACCTGTTTGTGCTGGTTCGGAGTCGTGTCTTTGTTAGATTGTGTATCAGGCCCAGAACATCAGGCAAGAGTCATAAATTGAGCTATCATTGCAAATTCTTAACATTTGGTCCTTCAATGGCAGATACATGGACAACGAGCCAGGACACATGGTAGGCTACGCCATTCCAAGTGGCTTTGATAGGGCATTCACAACTACCTCCTGTCCTACTGGTAACAGAAGGAGTTGTTGTGGAGATCTTTAGGAGACTAGGATACAGAGTTATGGATGCATAATTATGATTTCATTGTTATGTATATAGTCAGCAATGATCTAGCAGTGCATGACCTGAAACCCGCTTTGGATAGACTAAAGATCTTGGCAGAAAGAATAAGGGCTTTGACTTGAATGCTGGTGGTCTGCAGTGCCGAGTTGTGAGACTACCTAGCTTGTAATTGTCTCAATATTACATCGGAGACTTACAACACATGCGTGCGGGATTTGAATGCTCGAATGCACAGGTATTGCAGCAAATGCAAGAACGGTGGTGTTAGGCATGTTTCGATGAATGTGAATGTGTAACCCTACGGTAAAGCAAGCGGCGGTGTACTCTTTAATGAGGAGGTGTGAGGCATTTTTCTCAATAGCTTAATGCGCCTGATTAGAAGAGAACAGCGCAAATTTCAAAGTCCATAGTAGAGTCACTTGCAAAAATTCATTCACATAACTTAAAACCAAAAAGCTGTGTATTTGAATTTGTAAAATAATTTTCCTTAGTAGTTGATCAATTAACAGTCAAAATGGCAGCTAAGATAACAGCATTATAACCCTTCTCAGGTATTACTTAAATAAGTCCAACCAGGAACTGTTACAGACTCAACCAGTAGAGAAATAACGGGATCTCATTAAGAAGATCAAACCAGATCATGACGAACTAACTGAGATTTTTAGGTCTGGTGTCAAGCTAGAGGACGTCTCCAATGAAGATGTGTGCAATGCACTCAGTAAGGCTGGAGCTGCTAAAGGTGCCCTTCAGGTGAGGGTCTCACAGCTTTCCCAGACTTATCAACTATCTCAAGGGAAATTAAGGGAAATCAAATTGCCTGTCTTTAAAGGGAATATGAGCAAATACACAACATCTAAACAGCATTTCAGTGTCTTTGTGCACAAACATTCAGAGCTAAATCCTATCATCAAGTTCACACACCTGCTTAGCATGCTAGAAGAAGAGCCACGCATATTGATAAAGTTATTGAGAGTCAGCGCGGAGAACTATGATGTAGCGATCCGTTTGCTAGATAGGTTATATGGTAATTCACAACAGATGTTAGCTCTGTTATTCAATCTCCTTGGGGATTTGCCTATCCCTACCTTTGAGAACGAAAGCCTCAGGGAAGGGATATTACTGAACTCAGTGAACAAGAAACTTGCTGCAGGGGGAGTCTATCCGCAAGCTGCCAACTTTTTGTGTAAGTCAGATTATTCAATAACCGAGTTATATGGCACTCTAGACTTTCACATTCGTACTTTGAGCTACACTGCTATTATGACGCTGTCTTCTAACTCCTCAAAGACTAAGACCATGAGCTTCTGGTTGCATCAAGTCTTGCCCCTTTTGCAACAAAGGGGATTCTGTGAATGATTGTTGCAAAATTGTCAGTGTAAAGAAGCATAAAGGGTCTTAATGCAAAACCAGCGATGTTTCAGTTGTCTTATGAAAGGACACCATAGTCATGAATGCCATAGTTACCAAAATTGCATAACTTGTGGAGGACGTCATCATTCCCTCATTTGTTCTAGTAACATAAAATCTAGTCAAAGCCTTAATGTAGCTTCAACTAGTAACACTGTTCCTAGATCTAACCTTGCATCTAAAGTCACCACTTATGATCAGAGCCAGTCAAAAGAGAGAGAAAACTGGACATTGGCTCTGAGAGGGCAAACTATAGTGTTTTTGAGAGATGTATAAAAAACATTTGTTCCTTGAGGAGGAATGAGATGGAACTGTGAGAAGGTCAGGGACCCTTATAGTTAGGATAATCTAATAGTTTGTGTGCTACCGAGAGAGAGAGGAGCACCAATATGCAATTTGTTTACATTTCATTGTTTTTTATGCACTGTTATGTTGTGTGATTGTAATAAAACTTTGATAATTTGCTTGTTTGTGTAGCCACCACCTGTTTGTGCTGGTTCGGAGTCGGTGTCTTTTTTAGATTGTGTATCAGGCCCAGAACATCGGCCAAGAGCCATAAATTAAGCTATTGTTGCGAGAAATTCTGGACTGTACCACCCATCTTCACATCGTGGCTGCCGACCCCAGAAAGTATCTTTATAAGGTCCACTAAAAATCCCCCAACCTCACATTGTCTTCCTGCCCCTCGATGCGTGCTTCTCTGGGTCATTCCCAACCTATTGATCTAGGAGGGTGGGCGGTAACCAATTACCCTGAATTAATCACTCATTCCTCTGTTTTCTGTGGTCCTGTCACTGAATAAGTTTTATAGGCAGTCATCATCATGTTCTTTACTAATTCTTCCACAAAACTAAGGAAAGACTTGTTGCTCCTAATGAAAACCTCCATCATGTCCATGTGTACTCTTCTCATATTGTACTTATTGTCTTTTATAGCATTTACTCTCCAGTGAGAAGTGACAAAGTCCAACGCAACAGGGAGCACGTTTTCATTTAACATTATAGTTTACACTGTAGATGACACGTCCTACATCCGCATGTATGCCAAACCACGTGTATACCAAATTGCTAATTGAGCTACCTCAAATTCCACATCTCTTTCATTTTCTTCTTTGGCTGCACAGGAGAGCTGTTCATCTCTGTCTACCACTGCTTTGCCAAAGGCTTGAATATTCTTTTGTATTCACATATTCCTTGGACAACAACGAACACTCCCTTAATGTGGCTGCCTCTAGCACTGCTCCTGACATACTGTACATAATTTTTCCTGTTTAGTTTGCATAGTAACTAACCCAAGTCACTATGTAAATAGAATTAATGAAATATTACCTTATGTCTGAATATTAAAAAAAAAAAAAACAAATTCTGGCACAAAGTATTCTGTCCAAAACACTTCTGAACATCTGCAGCAAACATTAATACTAAAACCAAATAAATGTCTATGCCTAGTAGTGCAGTAAGATATACATATGTATCCAAACCCTTATGAATATGCTGTGCGTAAGTAACAAGTAATTCATATTGGTTATCACCATGTTTTCAATTGAAAATTCCCTTCCTTTAGATTAATAGAGCAATAAGCAATTCTAGTTTTTATAAAATATGAGTGCACATAAATTATGAATTTATACGATTACACAGAAAAATTTTCATCACTTAACATTCTAATTCTGGTTCCACCTCGAGCTGATATGATTAAACCAGACAGGACAGGTGACAATCCACGTAGTCAGCTTTTTCTACTCGGCACTTTGCAAAATAGAACACAGAACAGTGTGTCTGAAATTCCAACCTTTTACACCAACATTTAGCATACCTTTGTACCAATATTCGAAATTAAGAACAGCATATCATAAATAAACAAATAAACATTGACATAACATGTCCGGCCAGAATGTTTATTCATAATGTTGGAACCTCTTTCTATCCCATTTAACTAAAACATTATTCTTGACTGTTCACTCTTCTTCCTTACAACCATCCTCTGTCTAAAATTCACAAACTACTGCATATGGGGTACTACTTTACCTAACACTGAAGTCAATACATCTTTGGGCACGTGATGTATATGGGCTTTATGATGTTCTAATATTTTACCTGTTCAGGTGTTTTGCAACATTACTGTGGATGGTTGTACATCCTTTAGCAAGTAGGGACCCAGATAGAATGGCTCTAATTTATGTCTTCTCAGCTGTGTTATAAATATACCTAATCTCCTGTGAATATCTTCACAGGCTTCATTTTAAATTTTTGGTCATACTCTTTTTGACATTTCTCGTTAGCCTTCAGCAAGAACTCTCGTGTTCTCCGTCCTACTCTTTTCATTGTTACACAAATTGACCTTGCATTTATCTACTGAATAATTTGGTAATTTTGCTGGGTCTATGATTACCGAATAGGGCAACACTGTATCTTTGCCATGCGCTAGAAAGTACAGTGCATCTCGAATCAAGCCATTATAATTATGACCCATTTATATCCAGTTGTTTTGTAGGCAACTCATTCACCCAGTGATTTACATTTCTGGACACTAATTAATGCAGCAATTCCACTATCTCCCACTAATCCATTCGTAGATTGCCAATAAGTTGTAAAGAGAAAATGTTTCATTTTCATGACATTAGCTACCTCATGGAACACCTCATTAATAAACTCTCTTCCTCATGAAACACTTCATTAATAAACTCTCTTCCCTGATCTGTAATTATCACTCGTGGGCAGGTAAACGAGTATAATGCTTGAGCTACCAAGACCATGGATTTATCGTACATATGGCATGTATTAGTTTACCATGTAAATGCATCTACAAGCACTTCGATGTACTTGTGGGGGCAGGCTCGTTGGGAATTAGTTCAACCGCATCTATGTGGACCCAAAGGAACTTAGTAGTGACCACTGCCATTGCAGGGACTTTTATATATCAATTCGATGATTGCGTATACAATTACAAGTTGGTGTTTGATAATATAATCTATTGCAGTTTTTTTCATCCCTTATCAATAATAATGTTTCTGTGCTCTTTTTAATGTGCTTTCAATCCCCAGATGTCCAGAGTACAAAACTGTCACCTGCTTTTTCAAGGTAACTTCTCTGGTCAACTTGGCCATTCTGTAACAACACAGATTCCTCTTTCGCCGCTGATTCTGTGTCATGACACCTGCAACTGGATTTCTAGAAAGGGCAGCGGCTACTTTATTTACTTTTCTGTCTATATGTTTAAATTTAACAGCATTAAATTATAATAATCTCTCTATCCAACGACTTTGCCGTGCACTAAAGTCTCACCTCTTAAATAGATCACACAGATCAATGGCTGGTTAACAATTGAATATGCTGATGCCTTCCCAAACCCCACAGAATCACAAGTGCCTTTGTCAAAATGACTATAGTTATTTTTTACTCCTTTTAGCACCTGAGAAGTGTAACATCATCAATTTGCAATACAACACCTCCATCTGCAATATTACTGGCATCTGTAGTCACTAAAGAGGGTTTGATCAAAATGAAGATGCATTAATAAGGCATTATTTGTCAGAGCCTCTTTCAAATTATTAAAAGCTAGTTCTACTGGTCCCCATTCAACCTCCTTTTCCTCCTCAGATTTATCCAATGGCCTGGCAATTTTAACAAAATCTTGGATGAACTTTCTTTGATATCTCACAACCCCCCGAAAGCTCGCCACTTCTTCCCTTGTGGTTGGGCATGGAAAAGCCCAAATCATTGCTATCTTACCTAGATAAGTCCTAATTCCACCCATAGTTACTAAATGCCCAAGGAACTCTATCTACCTTTAGATAAACTTACACGTCATCTAAGTTAAGTTTCATTGCATAGCACTTTCATGTTTCTAATCCCTGTAACAAAATATCATCTTAATAAAGAAACACTTTACCCCCTGTGACCAACAAGAAAAACATCATTACTCTGGAAAAAAGACCAGGAGCATTTTTAATACCAAAGCCACTCATTCGTCATGAACTGTCTTTTCTTTACTGTCCTCACGAACCAGAGTTTAACAATGCTAAAAATTGCCCATCCCAGACTCTGACAAGCAACTCTACAATTGAGGGTAGCTTTACCCTTCTCAATTGCACTATATTCCTTATAATCCACACACAATCATAGTGAGCCATCTTTTTTCATTAATCTCAACAATCAGAGATGCCCAAGGAGACTCACTATCCTGAATAATCCCCTGACACTTTAATTTTTCTATATCCTTCTCTACTTCCCCTCAGTAGCACACAGGGACCTTGTAAGGCCTCGAATGTGTAGGGGAATGGTCTCTTGTGTCAATTTGGCATGGGAATTGACTAAGACTCTCTTGGGGCTCGTCTCTGATGGCCATGATATCATTGTAGGTGTTTGCAATCTCTTCTACCTCTTTTTGATACTCAAGCAGAGTGTGCTTGTGAATGCATGCTATCAGCTCTTGACAGATTCTGTACCGGAGTGCATTCTACCAGCTCTCAAATGGAAATCCTTTCAAATTGTATTACAATACTATCCTTCAGATAAGGGCTTAGGAGGATTAGTCAACAGGCTAACTAGTGTACTTGGGGGAAATATCTCACCTTTCTCAGGGGTGGCCAGAAATACACCTTCGCTGTCTTTGTGGGGGGATACTAATATATCTACATATTCCCTGTCAAAAGATTTTACAGAGAAATTTGTGTCCCCTGAATTCCCAAAATTTCCAATGGGGAGATTCTCTAGATCTAGGACTGTAACCTGTCACTATCTTTCCCCCATGGGTGGAGAGGGTCATCCGACTCTCCTTGCAGAGTTCTTTTGCAATGGGAGATGCTGGCCTGGCATCCGTAAAGAGTAGTTATGTTGCCTCTCACCTGCATCATACACTCCTGTGTGCCCACACTCCCACCACTGAATGGGGTCCTTTAGGAACCCTTCCTCCTTTGACCCATGGGGAGGGGTGTCTTCTCACCTGCCCATGGCTAGTGGTACTGCCCCATCCACCAGCCAGGGGGCAGACTGGCTCTCACTCGACGTCCTCTCCTTCCTCTCACCTGAGAGCCTCCCCCTCTGGGAGCACTGCCCAAGTGCACCTCAGGTGGGGGTGAGAGTTTGGTTTTTGCAGTAGATGCTCAATCTTGGGTGGTGTGGCCCCAGCCCTGACATACTAAACACCGTTTGCCTCCTTGTTGGGTGCACTGGGACTTCCTGTGACCTCTATCCCCACAGATCCAGCAGGCATCTCTCCCTTCTCCTGGCCAGGTTATTGCCATGGTCATCTTTTATGCATAATTAGAGATGAATCCTAGCATTCTAAATCTGCAAAACTTCAGATGCTTCATAAAGCTACACAGAAGATGGATATGCAGTGGGTTGACCTCCTGTACATGCTACACTACTCGTCTGTACTTCACATGCTTGTACTTTCTGCATGCTGCTGAAACACCTCACCATTGCCTCTTATCCACCACCATGTTTCATCCACCATTTCCAATTTCTCCGAAACCTCTTGTTTATAACAACAACTTAAACAACTTACTCTTCTAACATCCCTCAATTCTGTGCACATCATCCATCTTTCACTTGTATTAAGCTTATTACCCCATTCTTATTTCCCACTCTTTCGACCTTTCTTATTCTACATAAATAATTTTCAAGGTAAATTATTCATATCGACAGTCTACTGTTTTCTCTCCATTTACCTTCAACATGGCATGCAAACTTTACTTCTTTCCAAGGTCCTGACTCTTGCTGAACTAGACAATCTTCTTCCATTAATGCTTTTGTGGAAATCTTGATACATTACTTGCTACACCTATCTGTGATGCACGTGTTGTTTCATTTTACATATACTCCCAAGTACTTAATGGAACCAACCAGTTATAATCTTTCAATCATCAACATGCCATTCATTTCCTCTATATTGGCATCCTTTTATCCTCATAACCTTACTCTACCCTGCTTTTCTTATATATGATTTATACATCCTTTTTCAACATGAGCCATTCTTTATATATATATATATATATATATATATATATATATATATATATATATATATATATATATCCACATATATATATACATATATCTTCTTCTGTTTTACCGTACTTTTTTCCCATTTTTTATATGGGGTAAGCACGATGCCTTCTTTACGAAGGACTTTGATTTGGCATTGGGGTAGGCTGTAGCCTCGATCGGCTGCCCTGTCTGACATCACTTAGACCCCGGTAACGATGTGTACGTGTATCATGCCAATCCCCAGCTCCCTTTCTCTCCAAGCAGTGATATATATATATATATATATATATATATATATATATATATATATATATATATATATATATATATATATATATATATATATATATATATATATATATATATATATATATATATATATATATATATATATATATATATATATATATATATATATATATATATATACATATTATATATATATATATATATATATATATATATATTTTATATATATATATATATATATATATATATATATATATATATATATATATATATATATATATATATATATATATATATATATATATATATATATATATATATATATATATATATATATATATATATATATATATATATATATATATATATATATATATATATATATATATATATATATATATATATATATATATATATATATATATATAACTGTCTCTTATATATATATATATATATATATATATATATATATATATATATATATATATATATATATATATATATATATATATATATATATATATATATATATGGCTAACTCTGTTGCTGATAATTACTTGATTCTGAGCGGCAGTGGATAATCGTAGGGAGCTCTACATTATCAAGAAACCTACTGTATATTACTAAGAAATCTGACTAATAACATTGTTTAAGGCAACTCTGTAGATGAATAAATCAAGGGAACCAATGCTGGCTGAGGGCCTTCTTCATGTGAGGGAAGATTACGTAAACTCAAGGGCTCTCTCAATTAACTATTTTTACATAATAAACACAGATCAGAAGGATGATGAATTACTGGGAAGGTAATAATAAGGGCCTGCTAAATGAATGAATCCTACACAGGAGAAATATTCTATAACGATGTGTTTCATAACAGGAAACATTGCAGGGGTGTAGACTAAAGGATGGATAAGGCCACTGCACATGGGGATAGAGCCAAGAGTGGTTCCACAGTCGAGGCCAATTCTGCAAGATGGTAAGACTGTTACTTGCAAGAATAATGGAAGACGCTCAAATGAAACTGAGGGAATGCACAGATGGTGCAAAATAACTCAAACACTAAATGCATAATTACATTTGGTCACTTGATGCTCAACACAAATTACTGGAAGGCATCGACAACGGAAATAAAAAAAATCAATCAGATAAATAACAAGATCGGACTGACTAAGAAACCTTATTCAGTACATTAAATTTTCAAAATGACGGTGTCCTTGTTCAATACGCCGACACTGCGATGGAGGAGGGAATTAAAATGCCACTACAAAAGTATACTGGTTCGAACGTTGGGGTCGAACATGGAAGGTTCAAGGGTCAGGCAAGGTTAAGGACATCTGTCCTTGGTGGCATTCTGAGTGCTCTCTCTCTCTCACTTGCCATTTTCATTGTCTCTAAATAACCTCAGAGATTACATCTTGCATTCAACAGGTAGGTGGCACAAAGGTCAATCTTTGCCGTTTCTATATAGGCCGCATGGCATCACCAACCCTCTGGAGGGTTTTACATAGGCAACGTGCCAACTTTCTCTTTTGGCTCCTCCCTTGCCCGTTGTCTGGCACTGGCATCTTCGAAGGTCTTCTGAAACAAGACCTCAGGCAGTCATTTTGACAGAGAGAGGGGTTAGGCTTAACATTTGGGAATGAAGGAGAGTTTATGAAGGGCAAGTGAAACCCAAGAGTTTATGAAGGGCTAAAACAACCAATTAAAGCAATTGAAATGGAGGGTTATATTGATGAAAACCGGATGACAGTGGTTTAGAAAGAGGTTCCATCCGTTGCACCTCCCCAACTAAGTTAGCATCCACACCCTAGATTGGGTGAGAATGATTACCAGCAAAACAAACTAACTTAAAGACTTTACTTTATTTCTCTCTCATTTCCTTTGGCATGCCTATAATTTAACCTTAATTCCTGCATAGTTATTAATTTCAAGAGGCAAAACACATATGTTACATTTACATTTAAAGCAGAATAAATACTTGCCGCTAGAATTGACATATTCTATTATTAAATTCCTATTACACTAAAGCAGCATTACCCAGAATATTTTTCAAATACATAATGGTATAGTTAAAAATAATGAATTAATACTAGGTTAATTCTAGAGATACTTCATGCACTCTTAATAATAATCAGTTATGAATTCTTGCACACATGCAGTTAGTCTGCCTTGAAGAGGCATTACAACAAAGTCAATGTGGGCTTAGTTAGGTGTTTCCTGATACTTGAGCAACAGCTCAGTGCCATTTAAGCATTATAAACACAAGGTTACGACTCAGAGTAATCAATGATTGTTACACAAATAAACAAATGATGATTAAATATGCCAAAATTACATCTCTTAGCCTATGAAAAATGGCTAGGTTCATTCTTTAGCCCAAGGATGGCCAATGCAGGTAGCCAGAGGGCGTGACTCCTCCGGTAAGATCATTTGCCAACATCTTGAGTAATGGCACTGTGCCATTTTGGCACTCATAAATAATAACTATATCTATGGTATATATTTTATATATATATATATAGGATATATATATATATATTATATATATATATATATATAACTTATTAAGCTGGGGATCTAGTTTAACCAATGGGTTACTTGGGTTTTTCCGCTGTGGACACATATCTGAACTATGGCCTGGTCAGGTAATAACCATCCACATCAAAACGGCTAGGCCTGGGATCTCTGGAAAAGGGGAGTGATTGGGGAACTCTCTGGGTTTAACTTAGTTAATTATATTTACAGCTGAAAAACATATATCAGAAGAATGGTAGCTGCAACTTTGGGATGGGTGGAATTTGGTCCTGCTTCAAGATGCAAAAGAGTAAATAAATGGGAATGTGCTCAAAGGGATCACAATGGGAGCCTGATTCAAAGTGGTGCCTCGTGGCACTGGTGTCGGGGTCACTACACACACAAGATGATGCACAGATCTGGCAGCTGACTAATTTGCTAATCTGGAGGGCCTATGGTTACTCAGGTGAAAATAGAATTTAACTAGGAATGCAGGCACTGCACTCCAAGGTGTTTGGACTGAACTTGATTCCAATAACTGAATTTTAACGATTACATTACACTCTTGTCCCAGGAGCTTTGCCATAACCTCTAAACAGTATCTAGCTACAAAAGCAATACAGGTTTCAGATCTGTTACCAGGTCTACTGATCCTCAACTGAAAACGGAAAACAGAAAAAATAATTACAGGCTGAACAGGGACGAGTTTACTGAAAAAGAACCATAACTTTGTTTTGCCTTCAGTAGGGACATGATGTTCCTCAGTCATCAAATGCCTTGACCTGGCTGGGAAGTGATCTAGGTCACAGCAAAAGTTTACATGGCTCCCGATAGCCACGAGGGTCCTAAGGAGCTGTTCAATGAGAGCAAGGCAAAGGACAGGTGTCCTGGATTACTCCAGGGCATTTCCCCAAGACCAGTGTGTTCATCCAGGTCTTTTATAAGCAGGGGAACGATCCTGCAATCTTCGTAGATGGCGTTGGTGTTGGAAGAGCAGGCCGTTTGTCACCGCGGGCTTGAGGGCATGGGTCAGGAAGTTGTCCCAAGAAGGATGTCGAGGGATGGTCAATCCTCACCAGCTGACTTGTCTCAGGTAGGTTCACTGAATCAGCACCTGTTCTTTAAGGTCCCAGCAGTCACTCGAACAAGGAAAGTGATGGTGCCCACTCCCCCCCAAAAGGTTGCTGGGAGTTGGTTGAGGTCTGGCAAGAGGAAATTTTCGTCCACAATGTTCTTTGAGATAAACAAATAAAGCAATTGAATACTGTTTATATTACATCTTGACATATAAGATCGGTGAGAATTTCTGGTGGACCTAATATAAAAAGTATATAGCCATATAAGAGTTTGAGTGTTTTCTATATACTATATTTTGAGGTATTATAGTCATTTGTTTTGTGTGTGTTTGTGTGTGTTTAAAATCGACTCAGACCAGGTTTGGCCTGACTCTTTATATATATTTCCCATTTTCCTAACTGTTACTTATTTCTATACAGCCTTCATATACTGAGATCAAATTCAATATGAGATTTCTATAATCATTTAGCAATAGGAGCTCATTGAAGATGACCCTTCAGCTTCACAGGAGATCCAGGATCGGAGACATTTCTTCAGTCATCAGGACATTTTCTTGAAATCATTTCTGTCAACGTTGCTGGCTCAACTGAATATCCATTTTCTGCCTAAATTGAAAGCCTTGACTGCTGAGGAAATGGGAAGAACCATTTACATATCTTTGCCGTGTCGACTGCCTGAGATGTGTTTTTAAATAATTCAATTATTGTCCTCAGATTCTATGTTGGTTAGGCTTTCAATACTAAGGCAAACTAAATAATTGTTTTTATTCTTTTCCCATTTTTAATAATTAACAGTGACAGAAATTGGAACTGGAATAATAAAATATAATTAAAAGACACACTAAAAATAATTTTCGAAACAATTTTTAGAGAGGGCAAAAGATGGAAGGAAGGGAATATGAACGTCGGAATAGGAAAAGTTGGAAAGGGTTTTTAGAACGAAGGGACACTGCAAAGAACCTAAAAGTAATATCCTGCACCGTGTGGGTGCATCAGAATCCAAGAACAACGACGCCAGTGCAGAAAAATGAAGAGAGTTTATTGACACTCCGAATAATGATAAACATTTTGTCAACTAACTAAATACTGGGCAAAATTAAATGAAATGAAAACGGCTTAGCCAGGGTACGCAGCCTTTTAGAGCAAATTTTACAACGTCTCACGAGATTATCTAAATTTCAAAGGATCGTCAGTCATGGTAAATTCATTTTTGAGTATCTCGTCTAAACATGCTTCATTTAAATCCTATATTTCACCAAAATTGAGTAATGCTTAATTGTCTCAATTCCTGAATTAAAGATGCAAGCAAATTTTAACTATGGGATGAATAAAAATCTGGAGGTAACGTTTTGTCATTGTTCAATCTAATGCTAATAGTGATATTTGCTATTTCTGCATAATCCATAGTAAACATCTTGTGATCAGAAATGTACAAAATGAGATTATGACAAAATTCAGCATCCCATTAAGAATTGATTTGATGTTAAGCTTTTTCAGTGTTACAGTATATTTGTTATTCTTTTACTTTTTAAAAAATGACCTGTACTTTATTGTGTTTGATTATACCTATTAAACATGATGCTCGAATGCCTTTTTAGCTGCAGAGTTGGAGAGAATTTTGATGTCATTTTAGGGCCAATTTGATTTTTAGAATCGTCGACTTTTGTTGAGAAACATTGAAAACAATGTTCGTAGGTGACTTTGAATAATCATGTAGTCAAATGTAAGATGATGAAATTCTATGATTTGGGAAAAGTAACAAGAGTGAGAGCTTGATATGGAGAGATCTTAAGAGAGAGAGAGAGGAATGATAAGATTATGAACAAAAATTCATTGTTGAATCATAGTTAGAAGAGAACCATGTAATAAGTAACAGAGAGAGAAAAGAAGAGAGATTTAAAATCGAATTAAAGATCTCTGTTTTGGCTATGCCGTCACAAGGCAGAACTATATATACAAAATATATATTGTAAACTAGCACTAGAACAGCAAAACCTTGTCGTGATTAAACATATAAAACACATATACGTGTTATGATTGTGTATATTATATATACCTATATATATCTTAATTAAGCTTCATATATCATATAATTATATAACAAAAATGCATAATATACTAGTAGGATAAATAGATATAGAAATATAAGTTCTGGTGATGTCAAAGCACCTGTTCTTGAGGACAGTGCTTTTCCAGAAATGTACCCAAATGGGCTGTCTTTAGGTTAGCCCATAAAAATTAAACAGAGGTGTGGGAAAAAAAATTTAAATACCTATCAAGTCCAATGTAAAGTGGAAAATACGTGAATTTAGAATAATCAATAGGAGAAGCTTTAAAAGTAGTTTGAGAGCAAATTTGTCAAGGACTGTGAACTAGGCAAAATGGCTTGGTGTTTAGTTCCAAGCCTCACCTCAGATAACTGATAAAGAAGAAAATACGGAATATTTGCTCCATTTCAGGGAAAAAGCCTCTTGACATATAAATGCTCTCTATGCAAAAACGACGTAAATGATATTTTGCTTTGAGTATCTTGAAATGACAGTCAATGGTGTCTTTTCAAGACCTGCTGCAAAAAACTAAGCACTACATAACTTGAAAGCGAGATCAAATTTAACTTAGGTTTCCATTTTACTATAAATCAGAGAAGTGATATAATACAAAAATTTTAATAAATAAAAAAAATTAATGTATTTTTAAGAATATACATAAGTATCAAGTTTAGACATTATTTTAGAATAATTTGAAGTATGCGAATTGGTGTGAACATATCATTTTCAGTTTGAGAAGTCTTAAAACTAAATGATCATAAAGTACACATTTTTTTGATATTTGCTTACTGGCAGCTACTACATCTCCGACTGTTTCTAAGAACACTTGAAAAATTTCTTCCATAGTTATGTTATGTAAATCCTTAGTTTAACCAGACCACTGAGCTGATTAACAGCTTCCCAGGAGGCCTGGGCTGAAGTGATTAGATTTATTTTACGTGGCTAAGAACCACTTGGTTACCTAGCAACGGGGACCTGCACAGATTGTGGAATCCGAACCACATTAAATGACGAAAATGAATTTCTATCACCAAAGTAAATTCTCTGATTCTTCGTTGGCCGGTCGGAGATCTAAACTACTTATCAGAAAGTGGCAACTTCGCGGCCGAATGAGAAAAAATTCTAATAATTCCCTAATACAATGTAAGCAACTTTGCATATGGTCAGGTTAGGATAAATCAAATTAAATAATAAATAAGAAATAATTTTTTTCAATACACGCAGTACATACCTGGAAGGTTAATCATGTTTATGAATGGTCGTTCTGAAGATCCTCTTGTCCCCATCAAGATAAACACTCTTATTGGTGATCTGAAAGGAACAACAGAAGGTTGGAACATATTGTTAAATTAACTTTCCAAATGCAAATCAATCACAAATTACGAATGAATAATCATTTTTAAGGTTCGTAGCATGAATAATACAAATGAATTTATGAAACGCCTCTTGTACATGACCTGATAAGCCAAAACTCGACGCAGCTTAAATGAATCATCACCATCATTAACGCGAGGTACGTCAGGCTTTTCCATTTATGGGGAATGGGCGTTAAATGACGCCCTCCTCTGTCGCCTAGTATAGCGCTTCTTTCTGTTTCGAGTCATGTCAGGTCCAGGCCTTCATCTACGCTCTCCTTCATGTAATTCTGGGCCTTCCTCCAGGCGTTCGTCCTGCTATTTCCATGTCCACTATATATTTCTAATAACAGTTCCTCCCCATTCTCACCACATATTAAAGCTATCTCATTTATAACCTCTGAACGCCGTGTCACACCAACAGGCCGCTCTTATGTATTTTACAAGTTTAGCATCAGAATCTGGATACATGAGAAGCCACGCGGCTTACCTGCTATGTCACTTTTATGAGTCGCTTCAATGCTGTTTATCACTGCACTGTTGCTTCTCCTAAAGGCGACTAGACAAATTATATTGGTTGCTTCTGCTGCTCAACCTTTTCTCCTCGTTTCGTCCTCAAGACAACAACCTGTCCTTCAGGCCTCGGCAACAATGGAATGGTAACATACCAACTGGCTTCTCCTTTGAGACGCTCATGTACAGGAAGGCTGTCCATCGAGGGGCCACAGAAGCTGGCCTGAACTGATCTTGAAAAGAGTTTTTGATCGTCACCTCAAATTTTCCTGGATTTTCACGCAAAGTCCATATCACCTGAATTGACTCACTCTGGGGACCGAACAAAGAGCCATTAAACTTAGAAACAAACTTGCACTTATGAGACAAGTGTGTGTGTGTGAGAGAGGAGAGGTAGAGAGAGAGCAGATTTAAAGTAACAATTAAAAGATGTATATCAACCAACAGAAAATATAATGATACTTTACAGTAATACAATTATTAACTTACAAGGAAAATGGTTTATTTCATGTCCACACGTCTACCTGAAATGTCGACGGCATACAGTTGCCGGTAAACAACATATGAACTCCAGGAAAACATGATTATAAATAA
>NC_089750.1:38363019-38375519 GCF_040412425.1 Macrobrachium rosenbergii | reverse complement strand
TTCTTGGATTTCCTGGTGGCTATGCCTCTTACAATTCGCCTTTGAAGCGGATGAATGAACAAGATGGTAATCAACACATTACTGGGAAAGTACGGGTGCCTTCAATTTAAGCCAAAGGTGCATCCTTAGCCTACTTGTGCTGCATCAAAGGTGGAGCAGACATTTTACCATTTAGCCTGGCTGATACAATCTTTACCAGTGGAAAATAAATAAAGTTAAAAGAAAATTAAAGACCTTTAACTTGCGCCAACTGGAGTAAGGCGTGCAATAAATCTCTGTCATTGGTTCTAGTTTGGGCAGCTGATATATTGTGGAAAAACTTTGAAGTCTTACTTCTGAGGAATGAACAAAGATAAACTCAATACTATGCAAAGGTTTGTACTGCAAGGCCTCCTGAAGGAAAAAATACTACTGGCACTAACGTCGGGCTCAGGACAGGAGTTGCATGGAATTGCTCCAGTCTGTGTTGGATGGGCACTGCCCTATGATTATGTTCATTGCTCCTTTATAACAGTGGTCTTAACGGTATGAAGGTGGGAAAGACTCACTCCTCCCAAGTGGGAGCCTGGAAAGGAATTGGACCAGAGAAAGAGTGTTAAGAGGTTCCAGGTTCTGGCTCTGTGAAAGTGCCACAATGCTGGCTCTTCATCCTGTCAGAGCCTTGCTTTGATCAGGCTGAAATCTATTTGTTCTGGCAGCTATGATATGGGTTTTGTAAAGCCAAGTGTTTAAAAAAATCTATTTCAGATGGCTCTTGGGCAAAATGGATTCTGGCACTTTCTCAGGCTCTGGTATGTGAACATTTTACTAGGTCTCTGGGTCTGGAAGCCACTTAGTCTATCATGAATATTCAAGATGATGTTTCTGTAATTTAGGAACTGCCTTCTTTTCAAGACTAGTTGAATATGCCTTGCTGAAATATCTTTTCGATGTAAGCTGGAAAACCCTCAATGCTGCTTGGCTTCAGATCTCTGTCTTTCTAGCCAATCAGTTAGATCATGTTTAAATATTCTTGTAAACTGTACTGTACTGTCCCATATTTCCCTCTCTGTCGAAGTTGGATTCCTTGACGTCAGATTTGTTGATTTGCTAAGGCAAAGCAAACTTCCCCAAGTGGTCGATTTTAGGATGGCCATGTATTGCTATGCAGGTCTACTGAATATATTCCGGGCACTCTGTCCAGTATAAGACCTATTCAAGTCTTTGTGTGAACACCCTCAACTCCTGGATTTACGACCTGGAAGGAGTTGGGCCTACAAGACTTCATGGGGTTAAAAGCAATGTCGCTAATCCATCAAATAGGGTTATTCTGTCAACCGCCAAATCAAAGTCCTTCAAACCAGATCTTCTGTTCCCCCATTCCAAAATGGGAAAAATAACCCTTAAATGATTATAAGTATGTAGAGACTAAGAATGTTCTGAGTCAGCCTTAACACATTCATCATAGCTCATATTTAACAGGTGTGATTACTGCAAGAAACATTTGTAGAAAAAACACCCTACAATGAAAATAATGATTGTTTTAAACACAATGAATCTGATAACCAAAGCCTACAAAACTGATATGATTAGCTCAAAAGTCAAGCGAGTGGACTAGGTTGCCCAGATGATTTTGTACTGTTGCAAAGATAGCCTTCTACTTAAAATGGTAATACAGAACTGAACTGTTTGTTCATTGTTCAGAACAGCCCTGTATAATTAATATCCATCAAATAAGCAGGGTTGGCAGTCATAAAATGAAACAATTAAAAACTGCAATTGAGTAAGGCTTATATCGATTATAATTCAATTGGAGGATTAGTATGAAAGCTCAGACGTCCCAGTCAATGGCAGCCGTACGTGCAGAGCATTAAACTAGGTATGATTTTCTTGAATTCCCCTGTTTATGTTGACTTGTCAGTGAATGAAAAACAACACTCGCAAAGAAATGCCTGGAAAGACATGATTCAAGTGACTCACTTTGATATGCAATCTTTGCTCACAATTATATACTCAGTTATGTAAAGGCAGTGGTCATTTCACCTTCCTGCAAATATGCCAAGAGGTTAAGGACTACATACTCCAAATGGTTTGTGATCATCTATAAAGAGAAAAAAGGACCTAAATTGTACAAAACGTAAGTTTAATTCATTACAGATTCTCATCAAGATTGTACAAGAGTCACTGCTTTTATAAACTACTATAAAGTTGAAAAGTTCAATTGAAGTCAGTGATTTCTTCAATTCCTAAATCTATTAGGACTTCTTCTATTACTGTTTACCCGCCTAAAATGGAACAACGTTCGTGCATTTGCAAACGCAATTTCAGGATCATCTACTTGTGAACAATGAAATAAAAAAAAAATTGGTGGACTTTCCATTTCGAAAACAAGACAGCAGCCGTAGATTTGTTTCGCTGACATTAATAAATTTTTATTTTGAAATTAGAAAGCCAATCTTTATAAACTGTGATGAAGATGATGCTTATCAAACCAGGGTGCAAAAGGAGCTGAAAACCAGAGAGATCAACATACGATGAACAATGAATCCTGTTTACTTAAAATGGGTTACACGTAAAGGATCAATACAAATCACCCCAAAAAATCTGGAATGAGAGCGACAGAACGCTGAAGTTAGGAACACTTCAAAAGGAGGATCAAATAATCTTCTCTATAAGACAGTGATTTTTTTTCTAAAATGGAAGCTGAATTGGTCAGCTCGACTCAGCAGAGTGTTAGCTGGGCTCAAGGAGTTGGTGGGGGGAGGAGTTGGAACTGAGATGAAGGGTGATTCGCACATAGAGCGTTGTTGCCAACACAGTGAATAGTAACGTGAATTTTACTTTACGAACACAAAAATGTGCACTTTTCTCTAGACATGTAACTGTTCATGGATCACTTTCATCTTCTAACTTCTAACCTGCTAAAATAACAAGATTAAACCTGAATCGCCATTTAAAACACTGACTAAATGGATGAAATGACGACATAACACACTGTCAACACTTGAGAAATGTTTGCGGGTGGAAAATTTTACGATGTAGCCATCTTAAGCGTACATGAATTATTTTACTCAATCGAGATTCACGTTTAGAATTGTTCCTGAATAAAAATTACGAGTTCTAATCCCACTGGTTTCAAACGTGGCATGAATTATTCAATGATTTACACTTTCTATTTCTGAGTTCAAAATAAAAATTTACCCTAATAAGTACTTTTGCATTTTCCTAGTTCCAGATTTGCCCTTTTTGAGGATTGATTTGTAGGTTCAGTCAATTCTGAGTCTAGCTAGCAGGTTCATTGCTAATTAACTCGATGAATGCTGGCTAAGATCATCAATATTTACAACTTTCCGAGGAGTTAATGTAGTTTACGTTACTTTAATCGTGGGGCCCTCGCAATAAAACCCCAGAGACCGTAAACAGAAAAATAGAACCCAAATAACAGAGTGGCAGGTTGCAAATTGAAGAATCCTACTTTTAACACAACTTTATTTACACAAGCACAATGGTAAATTGAGGTGACAGATCTAACTAAAACTTAAATGTACAATAAATCATAGTTGGATTAGCGTAAATCAGGAATCTAAATGGACCATACAAAAGGTCATTAATTCAGCAATGCAGTTATGTGGGAGGTAGGATGGATTCTCTGGCAAATCAGGATGGGAGAAAACCCATCTACTTGGTAAAGACTCTGATAACACTCCTGGAGGTGAATCAGTTCGGATGACACCACTACAAAGTATATCTCTTAGAATAAGTTGTACTTAAGTTAAATGGGTTGCATTACTCTAATCATTTTTATATATGCAGATTGATCTATTCATTTCTAGCAAAGAAAATGGTATTTTATTCAGCTTCAACAAGGACTTCATGGCATGGGTAAATACACTGTTGCAAAGTCAAAGAAAAAGTGATTGAATTAAATTGTAGAAGGAAATGTCAATTGGGAAAGAGTATACTGGCTTGAGTAACCCTCAGTCCAGGATGTACTGTAATTTGCTTCTTTGTGAGGCTTGGATCGAAGATTCTCCAGGTGAGGTAGGCCTGAACTATCTTGTGGCGACATATGGCTCAAAGGTCAAAGTCAACCAAGCACATGAGAAAAACAGTGCCTGTCTGGCACAAGGCTCGAAACTCAAACTGGCAGAGCCTTCAGCTGACCAAAACAAACTAACATACGATCTCTGTTGAAGGGCCCTTTTAAGGCAGAGAATGTGCCTGGGGCATGGCTTCAGGTTACATCATCAACACATACCTGCAGATTAAAGACAAAGATTCTTCGCCAGTAAATTGAAAACGATAGTGGGGGTTTAATTAGGTTTGGAGCTTAGCTATAAGGAAACAGTGAGCTTCCTCAGATGTTTTCCCTAGAGACAAATTAAGGCCCAGCACTTGAAGAGGGTTGCTTGGCAGTTCCTAAATTGTACTCTGTCATTCCAATCTTTCTGGGTCTACCTATCCTTCTACTCAATAAGAATATATTCTGAATTATTAAAATAAAGAATCGATATGCCAGTGTAAAAGACTGTAAATATAAGTATGTATATATATATATATATATATATATATATATATATATATATATATATATATATATATATATATATATATATATATATATATATATATATATATACATATATATATATATATATATATATATATATATATATATATATATATATATATATATATATATATATATATATATATATATATATATATATATATATATATATATATATATATATATATATATATATATATATATATATATATATATATATATATATATATATATATATATATATATATATATATATGACTTTTATCACATCACCGTGATTCATATACAGTCAGTAAGCTACAAACGTCGCTAATATCAATTTGCTCTACCTCAGAAATAATATATTTTCATATATGTTGCCAAAGGGAATTTTTTTAGTTGATAATAAGTTCGTCATCCATGGGCTCGAACCAGCGAAGGACAGAACTCAGGACTACAGTGTGGACGCATTTAACCCACGCGGCCAGCAAGTGAGGTATATGTGGATATCGTCTCACATATATACAAATCGCCCCGTCGAACTCAGGTGTTTGTATTTGAGGGCGATATCCACTCCCCTCTGCCATGCTAACATGTAGTGCGTTTATCGCTTTTTAGCCATATTATTTTATCACATCACCGTGATTCATATACAATCAGTAAGCTACAAACGTCCTTTAATATCCTGAGTTCGACGGGGATTTGTATATGGGAGTGCGATATCCACTTATACCTCACTTGCTGGCCAGTGTGGCAAAAGAGTCCACTGTAGTCCTGAGTATTTGTCCTTCGCTGGTTGAGCCCACGGGATGACGAACTTATTATCAACTAAAAATTCCCCCTTAACATATATGCGAAAATATATTATTTCCAAAATAGAGCGAATTGATATTAAAGGACGTTTGTGCTTACTGATTGTATATGAATCACGGTAATGTGATAAAAGTCATAATATGGCTGGCGTGCGACAAACGCACTACGCGGTCAACATAGCAGAGGTGGTGGATATCGTCACTAAATACAAAACGCCTGAGTTTGGCGGTGGATTTGTATATGGGAGGCGATATCCACTTATACCTCACTTGCTGGCAAGTGTGGCTTAAAAGCGTCCACTGTAGTCCTGAGTTCTTGTCCTTTGGATGGTTCGAGCCCACGGGACGACAGACTGATTATTAACTAAAAATTCCCCCTTCAGTAACATATATGAAAATATTATTTCCGAGGAAGAGCAATTGGATATTAAAGGACGTTTGTAGCTTGCTGATTATATATATATATATATATATATATATATATATATATATATATATATATATATATATATATATATATATATATATATATATATATATATATATATATATATATATATATATATATATATATATCTATGTATATATATATATATATATATATATATATATATATATATATATATATATATATATATATATATATATATATATATATATATATATATATATATATATATTATATATATATATATATATATATATATATATATATATATATATATATATATATATATATATATATATATATATATATATATATATATATATATATATATATATATATATATATATATATATATATAAAAATCTATCTATATATATATATATATATATATATATATATATATATATATATATATATATATATATATATATATATATATATATATATATATATATATATATATATATATATATTGTCAAGAAGTGATCAAGCACCTGGTTATTATACAAATAATAATACCAAAAAGTTGCCTCACTTCAACCAGATGCTTGAGACCTCATAACAAAGATAATAAGGCTGAATACTCTAAAGGTACAGTGATCCCATAAAACTTACTTTTCACTTGAGAAAATCAATGTATCTTTATCAAGTTATGGGTGAGGTAACAATTAATAAGTTATATTCAGACTAGTTGAAAATGGGTATCACTTCAACAAACACTATAACTGTTTTTCTGGTTCTATTTTACCTACAGTAGATAAATCTCAGGTGAACAAACAGATATATAACTTATCTCATGCACATTCATTAATTTCTATAATTACTGGTGGTAAAAATGAAACGCTGGGTTTTTAAAACTTTAAACAAACAAATTTATTTCTAAGTTCAAAAGTTATATGCAGAGTTCACAATCTCAAAAAGATTTAGTATTAATTGATAACAGTGCAAGATTTAAGTATTTCTTAATCAAGTTTAATTCACAAAACTTCAATTTGTTAAGAAAGCAATTTGGTTAAATGAACATATACCTGATTAATTACACTCAAGACGAATGATCATGAAAATATTACTGTCTGGAATCCACATAAATATTTTCTGAAATCTTAATAATAAGTATGCACTAACAAAATGCTAAGTAACCACCAGCACAAAACTTTGTAAACCACTAATTATAAAATTAGAGTAATGTGACAGCAGACATATAGAATGAAATATGCAAAATGGAAATATACCAGCCATTTCTAAGACAAAAATATGTTTTAAAGATTATATCAATCTTTCAAAAATTATCTTCACTTTTGATAAGGTTAAACTGTCTTACAAGACTTTCTCAAAAACAACACTGCCCACTTTTACAATGATATAAATTAGCAGCAAGACACATTAGAACTCACAATAAGAGATATATTCATCTCTTATCAAAATAATAATTCTCTTTCACCTAGAACATCACTTTAACTATTAACATAATAAAACCAGCAAATATCACATTACCTTTTTTTTAGGTGGTACACCATTATACACTACACAATGCTTGCACAATATAAACACATAAGATCACCTCTTACAAAATGAGCACACTTCTTGGGTGAGTTTAACAAAACTTTTACAAACATGAAAGCAACCAGTGACCCATATCATGTGGGTTATTGAGAGAGAGTGCTTGTCCCAGGGACCTCTTTTTTCTAACTGGGTGAAGCTCCCGGATCAGCACTGCACTTTTAGCTCCAAACCCTCCCAGATACATGATACATAAAGTGTACATGACATATACATACAGTATACATGTGGTATACATACAAGACCCTAAGGCCCAGAAGGAAATATGCCAGGCTCTTATCTGCCCATGATGGACATTTCCCTGGGACACTCGAACACTTGAACAAACAGAAGGAAGTGCTTTTGGGCCCAAAACTGGTCGGCTGTCAACATGTCAACTTCAACTATCTCACTCACTCATTCTCTCTTTCTCAGATTATGAAAAAGAATAAGCGCAGATGCAGCTAATAACCATGGAGCAGACACACATGATAAATGCATAACAGGCAATTTGCCGATTGGCTGTCAACTCGTTACGATAACCAAAGAGGTCTGCCTTTCTCCAAACACGACTTCCTTCACACACTTAGTAAATACAGGATGTACCTAAGTGATCTGATAAGAATCTACCCTCTCTCTCCACAACACGTTAACACTCAGTATACGATTCCAATACAATGCACAATATAATAAACAAATGGAAAAAACATATCAAAACATTTTAAGATTACATGATCTACAATTTATCTGTAAGAAAAATAAATTTTAAAATTACATCTTCACAACAAATGACGAATCTGCAAAGCAAAACATCAAAATTTTCACAGAGATACATATAATATTTATAGAATGGTTTTATATATTATAACGCCTTATAATATTCCTCCACCCAGAAGATTAATTATCCCGAGTTCGAATCCACCAATTCGGAACGGGATCAATAATCTACAGTTACGCTCTCTACAAAGATGTTCTCTCTCTTTACACAACAAGATTATACAATCAACAAGGGAAATTATTATGGATGAAAAACTTGCACAGAATAGGTGATAAACTCTAAGCACATTCACAAATCTTTGCAACTCCTTCACCACTCCAGAAACAACCTTAGTTTGCCAAATATTATTAAGTAATTGATCAATAAGTGGTAATGGGTAATTGTCAGCTACACTGATGGAATTCAGTTTTCTATAATCAGTACACATCCTAAACAAGCCATCTGGTTTCTTCACTAACACACAAGGAGAACTGTAATGACTTGAACTGGGCTCTGCCAATCCATGCTGCAACAAATATTCAACTTCCTTTTTCAAAACATCTCGATGAAAGGGTGATACACAATAAGCTCTTTGCTTGAATGGTTTAGCATCTTCCCTGATCTTTATCTCATGCTTTGTCAAGTCGGTACACTTAGGCATGTATGTAAAAATTTCAGGGAAACTTTGATCATGTCAGTTAATTCTTTGTTTTGTTCAACACTTAGATGTTTTAGTTTGTTTTCTAAATTTTCTAATATTGAGGAATTGTTCATCTTGTTTTCAGCTTCCAACTTGTAACCATCATCTTCCTCTGTACATGAAGTTATTTGGGTTATAGACATAACCTCAGTTCTAGTCTCTGAGAAATAGGGTTTCAAAAGATTTACATGTAACTTCCTCTGTCGTTTCCTTCTCCCTGGTGTTTCAATCACATAAGTTCGATCATTTAACTTTTCTGTTATCTTATAAGGACCTTGAAATTTATTTGTAAGGGGAAACCTTTTCACTGGCAAAAACACTAGAACTTGCTGTCCAACATTAAAGTTTCTTAGCTTAGTCTTGACATCATACTTTTTTTTCATTTTCTTTTGGCTTATCTTCAAATTCTCTAAAGAGAATTTTCTAATTTCTTCTAACCTTTTCCTCAAGTTCTTCACATATTCTCCTTGGACTTCCTTTTGATTTTCATTTCGGTTCTCTGCAAGGATTTTCAACGGACCTCTCACGTCTCGACCGAAAATCATTTCATTTGGCGAACATCTAATACTTTCTTGATAAGCATTTTTAGCCTCAAAAAACATTAAGGGTACACAACATCCATTCTCTTCCCGACTCAATGCAGTGCTTGGTTAACATACTTTTCAAGTCTGGTGGAACCTTTCTAAGGCTCCACCAGGTCTCTGGGTGATGGCGGCAGATAGCTGTTGTTTCACTCCCTAACTTCATCACATCCTGGAATAATTTTGAGGTTAAAGTTCGTTCTCTATCCTCTGTACAATTTCTGGAATTCCAAACTTGGAAAAATTCCACCAACCCTCCAGCAATTACCTTCTAACATATAGTTCTTACAGGAATTGCCTCAGGATATCTTGTTGGGGACACATTAACGTCAACAGATATTCATGTCTTTTCGTCATTTTCGAAGCGGACCAACCACATCTATATCACCTTGCTAAAGGTTCTCCTCTACTTCTATCGGTTGTGGGGAGCTTATTGAATAGTTTCATTTTTAGTTTTCCAGCTATCTGGCATGTATGACACTCCTGCAAAATTTGCTGACGCGTCCTTCTGAAGTCAGGCCAAAAAAAAAAATACTTCATAACCTTCTCAACCAGTCTTCCTGGTTCCATATCCAGATTCATTGCGCTACTGCTTCCTCAATTGATATGGAATCAAAATTTGATGATTCACCCCATTCAGCATTTTCCTGGTATATCTGCAGGTTTCCTGGTATATCTGCAGGTCGATGCTTCCTCATTAGCAATCCATCCACCAGATAATAACAGGTAAAGTTTGTTGCATTTTTTCTTATTCAACAACTCTGAAGAACAGATCAGTCAACGTTGTATCCCTCTCCTGCAGTTCCACTAATTTCTCTCTGTCACTTGACCAACTTCAAAGGGGTGAACTCTCAATATTTATTTAACTCTGCTTCGTAGTTTCACTACTGTCTTCAGGAACACTTGATACTCTACAGTCTCTTTACCAATAATGAGTTTTCCTCTTCTGCAGAATCTCTTCAGTACTGACATTAGGGAAATTTCCACTTTCTGGAACAGCTCTTCAGCTCAACGATCCTTCTGGTGCAGGTAAATCTTTAGTTTTCTTCACTTCTACACTCACTTCTCTTCATGCTCCTGGTAGTTTGCAACTTGGAAATAGGTGAGGTTTTCTTCTCTGAATTCTATTGTAGGACTAATCCTTAATGGTTTGTCTGTCACTACAGGACAAGAACAAGTGAACACCACCAGCTTCATTACCCAATAAAACATGCACACCTTCAGCAGCTAGTGGGTCCTTTGCAAATCAGTATTTCCTGTCAGTAATTTTACATGACAAAATACAAAACGGCATATAGGAGTTACTTCTCTCTCCTATACCCTTTAAAATAACTGAATCTCCGGTGAGATTCTTCCACAACTAATGGTGAGCACCTCGAACTACCACACTATGATTACTTCCTGTACATTAATATCTTCACTGGTACCTGTACACTCAAAGAGAGTTGTCAGCTTCCTTCATAAATATATGGCTTAAAGCCTCCTCACTGTTCAGCCACTCACTACTGGAAGTTTCATTTCCATTGGTTGCTAAGCACTCTGCTTGCCTCGTTTCATTTTTCCATTGTTCCTCGTAGTTGGCTTTACCTGGTTACCTCTTATCACCTGTCACCTGGCTTGTCTGCTGGTACACTTTAAAGCAGTCTCGACTACTAATGTCCTACTCTTCCACACTTGGCAAACAACATTAGTTTTCTGCACCTGTCTTGAGAATAGACTAGAAGGGGCGGGTTTAAGATTCCGCTGCTTGGGCATATCCTGGCTTTTGCACAGTATAATTATTCATATGCCTCCTTTAAATCTCCATCTACTTTACAGAGAAGCATTAGTACCTGGACTGCGACACACTTGACTTGCCTCAGTCATATCAAAAGTAACATTACCCACACATGTCACTGCTAAGAGAGTCCACTGTGCCTTAGTCAGGTGAGATTTGAACTAACTTTCTGATGGTTGGAGCGGCCAAAAATTCTGAACTTTAAACAGAGCCATTTTTTCCAGTTTACTCAACAAAAGGTTTACAATTCACTTCAAAACAATTATATAGTTATTCCTTCTGCAAAATAAATTCCCCTAACACCACCAGTATAAATGTAAACCAGAGTGAAATTCTGTTTAGTTCTTCCTGGACGACAGGCACCAAAATAATTTGTTTAATTCTCCCAGATGTGACCATCAAAATATTTTATCAGGTTCAATCTGGGTTTCAATCCCATTTAATCTGAGTCAGTCTGGATGTAGAGTCACTTTTACTAATGTCCCTGTGGAGACAATAAAATTATTTTAGATAAGTTATTTATAGAGCCGGACTCTGCTTTTCATAATTTTAGTCCGGGAGTTATTTAAACATTTTACAATTAATAGTGCAGGACATGACTTTCATTTTTAATGGTTTTTGTACGGACAAGTGGAAGGTGTGGCAATGGGATCCCCACTGGGCCCGACACTTGCTAATATTTTCATGTGCTCATTGCGGGCAGCGTATTTTTGATGATTGCCCTTGGTTTCTTGCACAGTTTTATCGTAGAATATGTAGATGACACTTTCGCCTTATTCCGAAACAAGTTTAATGCCAGGAACAGTTCTCAGAATTTGTTAATAACCTACACCTAATATCAGATTTACACTTGATGAAGAAGAAAATAACAAACTTCCCTTTCTAAAGTATTTTAGTGTCAGGAATGAACAAAGGCTTCTACACTGGGGTTTTAGAAAAAACTTTTACTGGGTTAGGTATCAATTTTTATAGTTCTTGTTTTTATAGTTTTAAATCAACACTATCTCAGCTCTCCTCCACAGGGCCTTCTCCCATACCTCTAATTGGTTTACTTTTAATGAGAAATTAACTTTCTTTCCCAGTACCCTTAAAACAACTGTTTCAGAAAACTATTGTTTGAAATGCTAGGAAAATGCTAAATGCTAGGTTTCATGGAGTACCATCAATTTCGACAAACAACCAAATTGAAAATGTTTATGACTTCCCTTTTTACATGATGACCTTTTCAGGAAAAAGTTCTGACAAAAAATTCAAAAAAGAATTCCCGACCTAAACCTTAAAATAGTTCCAAATCCATTAACGATCGGATCATTGTTCAGAATGAAAGACCGACCATTAGTCCTCTTCTAAAACCTAAT
>NC_089750.1:38233019-38338019 GCF_040412425.1 Macrobrachium rosenbergii | reverse complement strand
TAAGATTACAAGATAATGAAGAGAGAGAGAGAGAGAGAGAGAGAGAGAGAGAGAGAGAGAGAGAGAGAGAGAGAGAGAGGCTAACTTTATTTGAAGAACGCTTATATTAGGAACCTCACTAAAAGGTTGACATTATAACTAGACTTCCTTGTTTGGTCTCCATTACCACGGTTGGTTTGCGGATATGTTGGGGGAAAGAGAGTGCTACAACTCATAGGTTCTTAAGGATGATCAATCTGGAAGGGAAAAATAGCAGGTTTCCATTTTATCAAGTGAGTTCCACGAATGGAGTATGCTGTCATGTGCATGAATAACAATATTTGATGGACTGTAGCTATAGTAAACTATATAACATTTATATCTGTAAAAGTTTTCGTTGTGTTATTGATTACTCTTAATACGCCTAAGAAATATTCCATTGGTTTTTCAATGTTATTTAAATATCAGCTCTTAGAGAGATATACTTAGTGTGTCAGGTGCACAAATTTGCAAGTTCATTAATAGGTGCATTTTCTTTCTCTCCTTGGCCTTTCGCTTTCCTCCCATAATCATTTACAGGTTTCTCTCTCTTTCTCTCTCTCGGCAGGTTTTCCATTACGGGTACGTCTTTCCTCATATCTTTCTGTTTGTTTTTCTGTAAAAGAAAGAATTAGAATTGGCTTTGAAGACGGAAGAGGCTAATGTTGGCTCACCCCATCAATTCCGCTGTCTTGGTCAGCATAAATGGGGGCCCTCCTAATCAACACTGCACACTTAATTTACCCCACTGTTAGACCTTTGCGAAGGTTCCCTTCCTGAAAAGAATCAGCTGCTGAACATTTTTTTGTTTTAGGCAACGAGTGAACATACGTCACTGTTTGACCAGTCTTTAACTTAAACCTTTATCAGTAATTAGCCTGAAATTTATTCTTTAGAAAGAAAAAAATATGACTAAATATGACTAATGTTGTAACGACGATTGCGCTCTGAAGGAACTAATTAGGAGCAAAACCAGGACAACCACCTAAAACATTGGTCAACCTCGTATAAAATTTCATTATTTCGGATTTTCTCTGAAGATCAATCTGCTTTTTTCCTTCTCTTTCTACATAACGCTATTGATCTCTAAAAACAGGTTAACAGTAACCCCATTACAATACTTTCCAGAGTAAGCAAAAGTCATCGAGAAGTTTATCAGTCATTTCCACGAAACCACGCTTCTTAGCATCTTGGCGGCTAGTTATGACAGTTCTAACCATTTAGCGTTAGTCCGTAGATTTTATAAGGCCTCCTGTCGTTTTTTTTCTTTTTTTTATAAGCTTTGTAAAACTCATTATGGAGTGTCAGCAAAGACTGTACATTTGATATGCTTTTAACCAAAATTTAATAGTAATCTAAAAAAAAAGCTCATAACTATATTTCATCTGCATGGTTATTAAATTTCAGACCTTCTAATACTAATTATAGACTATTGAACATTAAAGCATTAATTAATTCCAAACAAATAAAATATTTACATTCTTAGTCGTTAGACATGTGCGGTAAGTAGGACGTAATCCTCAAACAGTCACATGAACGAATTAGAATTTCTCTGCATTGCATTACATGCACATGTATGTATGTATGTATGTATATATATGTATGTTTGTATGTGGTATAAAATCCCTTGTAATAGTGAAGTTCGTTAGATGTGAGTGTTATGCAGATATAGTCTTTTATAAGAGGATTATCCAATCTTTACACTGAATACCATTACTTTGAGAGGTGGAGATTATCAACTTTTCCTCGTCTTAATCGCAAGAGCCACTTTGTTTTCAAGTGATTATATCGCTTATCATCCGTCACTTTTTAGAGTTTTTTTTTATTATTTTATCTCCCACTCCACTCCATGTTCCCTTATCAAAAACCTAGCATTAAAGTGTTGTTCAATGCATTACCTTTTGTTTACTGAATTTTAAAAGGTTGATAAGTATGTGTTATACTTTAGCGATTATTCTTTCAAGGGCGCCCTTGAGTGGGCTATGTAAATGAGTCCATAACCCTACGTGTAAGTTATTCGATTTCTTTGTTGATCTGAAATATTTGTCATCTTTTTTGCCAGCGGCCAGAAATACGTATCTGGATACGACAAATCATTAAAACGTAGGCAATGTATTATAGTAAGGAGCTCATGTCCAAGAAAAAGCAACTTTTGTTTAGATTTTTTGCTCAGGCTAATAGTTCAGATTGTTTATTTTCATTTGTACAGTGAAACAACATTCCATCAATTATATTTAACGAGGCGAACCAAAAATTAGCGTTTACATTCGTTATTACTCGTCTAAATAAGGCAAGCTAATTTTCGTTACTTATCTATATATTATTTTTTATATGTTTATAAAAGCTGTATATAGATATATACGCCACGTGATCAATTCAGGAGAGAACCTGCCGTTCATACTAATGGAGAGCATTTCATTCTCTGAGCATCCAAAAGTCTTGTCAACTGTAAAACATATGGAAAAATGCGCCGAGGTTTCTTCGGGCAATGAGTTTTCTGTACAACGCATTATGAAATCCCAGCCACGGCACATGAAATTCTCACCCGCTGCCCATGAAGCTTTCAGCTACGGCCAGGTGGTGGTCTGTGTTGTTGGCACCTATAACGGTGCCAGACGTACGATTATTGTTAACTTTAACCTTAAATAAAATAAAAACTACGGAGGTTAGAGGGTTGCAGTTTGGTATGTTTGATGATTGGAGGGCGGATGATTAACGTACCATTTTGCAGCCCTCTAGCCTCAGTATTTTTTAAGATCTGAGGGCAGACAGAAAAGTGCGGACAGAAAAAGTGCGGACGGACGGACAAATAACATCTCAATAGTTTTCCTTTACAGAAAACTGAGATTACGGTGCTCGTCGAAGAGTAATTATCATGCTGAAGTATTCAGTTCTTTGTAATTATAAAAACACAATAACCTCTTTACAGTTTCTGATACACTTCTCAATGTAAAGCCTAAGATCCAAATGTAAGGACAAGAAGTAATTCTGACGTCCGCACATGGTTTGAACCCGCATCCGGAGTATCAGAACAAAGTGAATCTACCCACATGGCCACCTCTTATTCTTTCATTTGGATTTTAGGATTTGTAGTGATAAGCGTATCCAAATGGTGTGAAGAAGTCGCGAAGTTAAGCGGGCATTGTGGTTACTACAGTTGCACACATACATGACAAAAAGTGAGCACTAAATTGATATTTGTTGAAGAAAAATGTTACCTTCGTTTGACATTAGGCTCAGGAAGCATTAGACACACACACACATATATATATATATAGTATATATATATATATATATATATATATATATATATATTCATATATATATATATATATATATATGTGTGTGTGTGTGTGTGTGTGTGTGTGTGTGTGTGTGTGTGTGTGTGTGTGTGTGTGTGAAAATCTGACTCACATTGAGAGGTAACCCCATTTTCAAATGAAAGGCCAGGATGCTCCAAATTGACCTACACAAGAAGCACACCCTGCCCTTTTATTTAAGAGACTGGGATTCGATCCTGATGTAACTTTGTGGTAAGAGTGTAGGTCCTGCGTGTCGTAAAAGGCGACTAAATGAACAGCTGCTGCCTTGCAGTCTTACTGTTTAGTAAAAGGCCAGGCCCACCGCCGGTAACTGTGAAACTGCTGCCTTGCAATCTATTCTTTTTTGTTGGTAGGTCCACTGCCAGTAACGTTGAGCTAATCACCTATGCAGGTGGACTTTTTAGTCAGTGTGATGAGGCCCACAGCCATGACTGTGATTGGAATTAGAGCAAGTAACAACTGAAGGAAAATGTTATTTGAGTAAAGAGAGTAAATGATAGGCTTGTAAAGATTTAATAATAATAGGGAACAAAGTAATATATGATTATCAGCATACACCCTCAGATGGGGTGCCAAGAGCAAGAGAAAGAATTATTTAGACAAGAGTTTGAGACTGTCATTAGAACAGTGAGGAGGAGGAGAAACTAAGAATAGAGCTGGTATGAATGACAGTGGGGAAAGAGAAGAAATGTATGAGGAGGTACACGGAGGCCATGGCTTTGGAATTAGAAATGAAGATGGCGATTATATATTGGAGATGGCTCAGAGTTTTGAATTAGCGTGTATGAACACAAGGTTTCAGAAGCTGGATAAGTACTTGATGACGTATGAAAGTGGAAGAGTACAAAGCCAAATAGATTACATCCTGGTTAGAGGAGCCACAAAAGCAATGTGATGAACAGCAAAGTGATCTTGGGAGAAGCATGTGTTAAACAATATAGGTTGGTGGTGATGGATTTGAAAATGAGAGGGAGGAAACCCAAAAAAGAGAAAGAGGAGATCTAGAATTAAGATTTGGGAACTTAAAGGAGAAAAGGGGAGCAATTTAGGAGGACTGTGAGAGAGAGATGGCAGGAAAGGGGGAACGTAGAAGTTGGACAGGGTAACAGAGTTGAAGATATGTGGGCAGAAATGAGAGAAATAAGTGTAGGGGAAGCAGAGGAACTGGTGGGAAGAACCAGCGGATATGGAGTGTCGAGAGGAGAAAAGTGATGGTGGAATGCAGAGGTGCAAGAATCAATTAAAAGGAAATCAAGAGCATTTGAGGACTGGAAAGTAAGACATGCACAGGGTGCAGAGGAACGGTACAGAGAAGAGGAAAGAGATGCGAGAAGGAGGGTAGGTATGGCTATTGGAAGGGTGGCAGAGCAGTTGAATGAAAGACTAGAACAAGAGAAAAAGAAAAGGATATCTATAAGATTTCAAACTTGAGGAAAAGACAGAGACATGATTTGGGTAAACTGGGTGTCATCAAGGATAGAGATAGAAATATATTGTATAGGGATGAAGATATTAAGAGGAGATGGAGAGAGTATTTTGAACAGCTTTTAAATACTGAAAATGAGAGAGAGGAGAGGGTGGAGGGACCAGTGATGGAAATACAGAATAGAGAAGTGAAGAGAGTATTAAGTGTAAGTAAGCCTTAGGATTTTTAGAATATATTAGCTTACTTAGGTTAGTTTTTAAGTTCCTCTTTCATTTCTGAAGGCTGTAAAGTTCATTGTTAGTTCGCCTTCATGTTAGTAGGGGTCTCCTCACCCAGTGGTATTTTTGTTTAGTTTTGTTGACTAATCCTCCTGTTTCTCCCTCCATATTTTGGCTCTGCTGAATTGACTTGAGACCTGATTTCCGAGCTGCAGGCAGTTGGTATCTGCACCTTGACTAGTGAGCCTGCTTTCTTTCTCTGCTCATGGAATTACAGCAAGTCTGAGAATATATATATCTTCAGCTGGCAGTTTCTCTGATCTTTGCCATTTCATAATTGCCTCTGGTGCAGTACAGCATTGGGGCTCGCAGAGGGGCCTCATCCACTTATATTATAAAGTATTGATGAAGATTACTGGGATCACGGCATCCATAATCATTTCGGAGATGACTGGGATCATGGCTGTGCTGCTGTAGTCAGTTGAGTTTATGATTAACTCTATATTGAGATTTGCTGTCCTCGGCCTTCATTGGAGTGATTTTGGGAGGAGACTTACATCATTTTATAATCATCCTTTAGCATGTAAAAGTCAAGTTATTCCTTTCTTTTTGTTTTCTATTCCTCTCTGGGCCCCCTTTCCTCCTTCAGAGGTTGAATGTGTTGCCTGATCATTGGTGTATGTGTTGTGTGTAAATGATTTTAGTTTTAATGTTTATGAAGAGGCCTAGTAATAATTTCTTGTATTTTTGAATTATAATATATATTGGCCTTTTTTCATTGTTTTGCTATCCCCCTTGAGTTATTCTTGTGCTGCATTTACTTGGGTTTGCTCCCACCTTAGTGGTTGGCTACCTTTTGAACACCTTAATTTGTGCTCTTTTTGATTATTTATGGTCCTGTAGACCTAGATTGTGTTGTGGTCCAACGAGGCCATGACAAGTGGCGACCGTGACAGGATTGATCATATCCTGTGGTGTTCTTGTTACAGTGCAAGGGTAATTCTTGGGGCTTGGTTAGTGTTAGGTGGCATGGTTACACCTCCTCAGTGTTTGATTGGTTGGCAATATTGCAAGTGAAATAATTTGGTTATGGGTAAAGTGTTGTGATTATTCGTAATCAAAATGGAGGATATGAATGTCGTAGAGTTGCTTGAAGGACAGGGATGGCAGGATAGGTTGGCCGAATTAAACAAAGAGGAGTTAGAATCTGTGGCAGATTTTTTTGAAGTGGAGAGAACGGTATCAATGAGGAAGGTATACTATTGCTAAAGGTTTACGAGTGTGTTAAGGAGACTAAGACAGGAGCCAAACCCAAGGTTAGGAAAGAAGAGGTCTTGTCAGTAGAAATTTTGGATAGACAGATTAGTCTAAAACAAATGGAAATAGATCAGCAAAAGATGGTGTTTGAAGAGAGAGAGAGAGAAAGGCAGCATGAGTTAGCTAAGTTGGCTTTGCAAACGCCAGGGTCACCAGGGTCTCCTTCTCGTGTTGAGGCTTCCTCCTCCTTCTCAAATTTAGCTCAGGCTTTGAAGTTTGTCCCGAACTTCCAGGAAGATAACGTGGCAGAGTTCTTTATGTCATTCGAAAAATTGCTAATAAGTTAGAATGGCCTATTGGATTATGGACTACCCTTATCCAGAGTAAATTGATTGGGAAAGCCCAAAAGGTGTATGTAACTTTAGAAGAAAAAATCTCTCCTCGGAGTATGAAAGTGTAAAGGCGATAGTGTTGAAGGCATATGAGCTCAGCCAGAGGCCCTATCGGCAAAGGTTCCGTAATTTAGGAAAAATGAAAATCAGACTTTCAGTAGAATTTGCAAGGAGTAAAGAGCAATTTGCTACTGATTGGTTGAAATCTAAAGAGGTGGACGATTTTGATAAGTTAAAAGCAGTTGTTGTTGGTTGAAGAGTTCAAAAGGTGTACTCTGATCGTTTGAAGGTTCATTTGAGGAGCTGAAATTAGATTCCCTTCAGGAGGTTGCTGTGGCATCAGATGAGTACTTTTGTCTCATAAAGATACTATGAAAGAGACGATACCTAAGGAAAAATCACGTTGGGGTTATTCTGGGAAATCTGGTAATTTTAATAACCGAAAGAATAATGTGTCTCAGAATGTACAATCAAATAAGGTTTCTCCGAATGGTCAATCAAAGGTGTGGTACTCGCAAAATAACAGACTTAGGGAGTCGGATGTTTATGATCCACAAAAGTTTAAGTATTTGACGTGCTTTTTCTGTAACAAGCGTGGTCATGTCAAAAGAATGTGTAATGCTTGGAAAAAGGTACGTAATAGTAAAGGTAATCCGATGATGGCGGTTGAGAAAAGTGCTAGTCAGGGTGGATCTCTGCCCTCTCAGACTCAATGACTAAGAAAGTCAGAGACTGGTAGTTCCTTCGGTGATTTTCTGGCCGTGGGTGAAGTCTCGTTGGATGGTAAAGGTCAAGGGAGGAAAGTGAATATTTTACGTGATACCGGAGCTGCGCAATCATTAATTCTTAGAGATTCAGTCCCGAATGATTTTGTGTATGAGAATCGGGAGTTTATTTTGAGTGGTTTCCCGGACACGGTAAAATCGTATCCAATTGGTCTATTTCATCTTAGTTGTCCTTATTTTTCGGGGAATATCCGTTTGGCTATTGTTGATAAATTTCCGATTAAAAAGGTGGATGTGATTCTCGGAAATGAGGTTGTGTATGAGAATAAGTCCGTGCCAATTGTGATTAATCCGGATGTGGAAGTAGCAGTAGTCACTCGTGCTAAAGCAAAGGCTGTTGACGCTGCAGAGTCAACAGTCGACGTTGATTTGAGTAGCTTACGACGTAGTGATGTAGCTGTAGATAGTAGTAGTGTTAGATTAAAACCCAACTGGACTGTTAAAGAACTTGTTTTGGCTCAGAAAAAGGAGTTTGGTAGTCTCCTTAATGATTCTGGTGAGATAACGAATGTGACTGTTCCTATGTTTAAGGTAATTAATAGAATATTATATAGAGTAAGTAGACCAATGCATGCCTCGGGGGAGGATTACGAAATTATTCGACAGATTGTGGTTCCTGAATGTTACCGTCATGAGTTGATGTCATTAGCTCACAAGAAGGTGATGGCGGGACATTTTGGTATTCACAAAACAGTCGGTAGGTTATTGAATAATTTCTTTTGGCCTAAGTTGAAAGGTGATGTAAAAAAATTTGTTAATAGTTGTGAAGTTTGTCAGAGAATCGGCAAACCTAATCTACCTATTCCAAAGGCTCCATTAATACCTATCCCTGTTGTGTCTGAACCTTTTCGTGAAGTGTTAATTGATGTTGCTGGTCCTCTCCCAAAGTCAAAGAGTGGAAATGAGTATATTTTCACTATTATGGATCGTATGTCTCGGTACCCTGAGGCAATCCTTGCGGTCTATAAGGAGTGAAAAGATTGTAGAGGCATTAATAGGTTTCTTTTCAAAATTTGGTCTTCCGAAGGTAATTCAGTCTGACTGCGGTACTAACTTCACGAGTCGTTATTTTAAGCAGAAAATGACTGAATTGGGGATAAAATATGTAACGTCTTCGCCTTATCATCCAGAGTCACAGGGTGCTTTGGAGCGTTTTCACCAAACTATGAAAAATATGTTAAAGAAATATTGTATTGTGAATAGGGCTGAATGGGATAAAAACCTTCCCGTCCTCTTATTCGCATTCCGCTCTATTCCTGGTCAATCCCTCGGTCTCTCTCCTTTTAATTTGATTTTTGGACATTCTGTAAGGGGTCCGCTCAATATGGTGAGAGAGGCTTGGAAGGGAGATGCACCTGATTTGAATCTGTATGATTACCTTAATAATTTGAATGCTAAATTAACCAGGGCTTGGTCTTTTGCAGGTGAGAATTTGTTGAAAAGTCAGAAGAAAATGAAATTTTATTTTGACAGAAAGACTGTGACACGGGACTTCGACGTAGGACAGAAGGTACTGGTTCTGTTACCTATCCATTCGGCAACACTCGGTAATTCTCGGTAATCCCAGGTAATTCTCTCAAAGCTACCTTCCAGGGACCATGGAAGGTATTAAAGAAGGTAAATAATGTTAATTTCTTGGTGGAAATGCCAGATAGGAGAAAGCCTCATCAATTGGTACATATAAATATGATGAAAACCTTCCATGAAAGAGAGAAGGTTAGGCCAATTGCGGCTCTTCAAGACTGTAGAAGTGACTGTTAGTAATAATGCTTTTTTTTCAGATGAGCCTAATAATGATTGCTTTTCAGAGGACAGGACGTTTACTTGAAAGATAGTGAATGGCTGGCAGGTAATGTCGAGGCTTTAGAAAATTTACCTCAGATGTTGAGTCACTTGGGTAAAAGATGATCAACAATCCTTGAGAAATGTGGTTTTAAAATATAGGACTTGTTTTCGAATGTGCCCGGCAAGACAACGATCTTGCAGCATGACGTGGACGTAGGGGACGCCACGCCCGTGAAGCAGGCTCCTTATAGGTTGAACCCAAAAAGAATGAAATTGTTGCTAGAGAGGTTGAGTATATGCTCAAGCATAATTTAATTGAGCCGAGTTGTAGTCCTTGGTCATCTCCAGTTGTGTTGGTCAAGAAATCTGACGGAGACTATCGTCTTTGTTTTGATTACAGGAAGATTAATGAGGTGACCAAGGCTGATAGTTTTCCATTGCCTCGAGTGGAGGATTGCATCGATCAAATGGGTCGTGCTAAATATATTACGAAGTTCGACTTATTAAAAGGGTATTGGCAGGTGCCTCTGTCGGAAAGGGCCAGAAATGTTTCGGCTTTTGTAACCCAACAGGGGTTATTTCAGTGTAAAGTGATGCCCTTTGGCATGAAAATGCTGCTGCCACTTTTCAGCGACTTATGAATTCTTTGGTTAGTGGTCTAGAGGATGTGTGGTGTATATCGATGACTTGGTTATTTTTAGCGACGACTGGCAGTCGCACTTGAAGAGAATTGAGGCCTTATTCAAAGTACTTAGGAAAGCAGGCCTGGTTATTAATTTAAGAAAGTCTGATTTCGCAAAAGCCACGGTGGTTTATCTTGGACATGAGATAGGAGCAGGTATGGTAGCTCTAAGGAGGCTAACATTGAAGCCATTCGTAAGGTAGAGGTTCCTAAATGTAGGAAAGATTTGTGAAGGGTATTAGGAATGGCAAGTTATTATCGTAGATTCATTCGCAATTTTTCAGACATTACGGAACCTCTTACAGCTTTGTTGAAGAAAAATGTTACCTTCGTTTGGGAGTAAGGAGGCTCAGGAGGCATTAGAGAAGATAAAACTGATCCTCATTAGTCGGCCTTTGTTAGCAGCTCCTAATTTTGACTCTCCATTCCAGCTTACCACTGATGCGAGCGATGTGGGGTTGGTGCGGTATTGAGTCAGGCTGACAGTAATGGTATCGTCCACCCGGTGGCATATTTTTCTAAAAGCTCACTTCGCCTCAAAGAAGGTATTCCACAATCGAAAAGGAGACGTTGGCCTTGATCTTAGCATTTACTCATTTTAATGTCTATCTCTCCTCCTCAGGTGTGCCCATTAAAGTTTGCACGGACCATAATCCATTAACGTTCTTGAATCGATACAAGAATAAGAATCAGAGATTGATGCGCTGGAGTATTTTGGTCCAAGAATTCAATCTACAGTTTAAGCATATCCCAGGTAAAGAGAATATGGTGGCCAATGCATTGTCCCGGCTGGCAGAGTAAGTGCAAACTAGGTAATTATAAAGGTTATTCTTTACCTGTTGGTAAGTTCCCTGTTACTCGTGTTTTCTAGTTTGAGTACTAATCATTATTTTCAGATGGTTTCTTTTTATTTTTGTGTGATGATGGTCGAACAGGTTATGATGTAATGTAACACTACAATGTTGGATATGATGACGGGTGGTTGTTATTTGATATGATAGATGGATATTGACCATCTGTAAGATAATTATTCTGTTAGTTGGTGGATTCAACTGTTATTTTATAGGATGATTATATATTTATGCCTTTAATTCCTTTAGGAGGTTGTGAAGTTTATAATGAATGGTGTTATTTCTGTGGATGAGTTGAGCTTAAAACTAAGGTATCAAAATTATCTGGTTATGAATTATTTTAGGTGTGGTGGTTTAGGTATTTATGGATAATCCTAGATTGGACTCCTTATGTTTTAGGCAATGGTATTTATTACGTTAGTTGGGTATGTAAATTAGGTTAAGAATTTTGTGTGACAAACTGATTTCTGTTTATACACCCTTTTGTTAGGAGAGTGTGGACTCCAAATTTAGTGTTAATAGTGCTTCAAAAAAAAAAAAGTGCTGTGTTAGTGCTGTAACGTGTTATGTATTCAAGACACTTTGGTGAAAGGTTAATGTACAGGTGCTATGATGGTGTAAGGTCAATGTACAGGTGTTACGAAGGTTGTGCAGTGGAAAAGTACAGCTAAGGTGTATGATATTTTCAGGATATTTAATCCTTATACCTTCGCAGCTTTGAACAATTCACAAGGAAAGATGAACCTTTTCCTTTACTTACCTTGTGTCAAAGTCTGTGGTGAACAGTAAATTGGTGTACTATTTATATTTGACGAAGGATGTGGTGTATATTTCAGGTAGCCTATGAGGCATTAAGGATGTCACATGTTAGTATAAGTATTTACAAGTTACCCAAGTAATGAGTCCTTTATTTGGACATTATATTTTGTTGGATGGGTGCATGACAATTTGGTTTTATAGCATATATTAATTGTCTTTAGTGCCACTCCTTCTCCTCTTGCAACCTGGGTGATCCCATATGGTGATAATCAATTATTGATACAGGTTGGTCATATGATTTTAGTCCTAGGTGAAGGACTTGGCGCAATTATTTAGTGTATGGTGTTTGTGATACTTTTCATTTAACATTTGTAATTCCTTTGTTGGTTGTTTATGTATTTCAAGTGTTTATATTGGATTATTAATTACCTTAACTTTAACGTAAACTTTTGTACATTTGTCTTGAAAACTTTTGCATGTTTGTCTTGAAAAAAAAATATTTTTTTTTCTCTCTGGGTGAGGAGGTGTAAGTAAGCCTTAGGATTTTTATAATATATTAGCTTACTTAGGTTAGTTTTTAAGTTCCTCTTTCATTTCTGAAGGCTGTAAAGTTCATTGTTAGTTCGCCTTCATGTTAGTAGGGGACTCCTCACCCCAGTGGTATTTTTGTTTAGTCTTGTTGACTAATCCTCCCTGTTTCTCCCCTCCATATTTTGGCTCTGCTGAATTGACTTGAGACCTGATTTCCGAGCTGCAGGCAGTTGGTATCTGCACCTTGACTAGTGAGCCTGCTTTTTTTCTTTGCTCATGGAATTACAGCAAGTCTGAGAATATATATATCTTCAGCTGGCAGTTTCTCTTGATCTTCGCCATTTCATAATTGCCTCTGGTGCAGTACTTGCCAGAGGGGCCTCATCCACTTATATTATAAAGTATTGATGAAGATTACTGGGATCACGGCATCCATAATCATTTCGGAGATGACTGGGATCATGCCTGTGCTGCTGTAGTCAGTTGGAGTTTATGATTAACTCTATATTGAGATTTGCTGTCCTCGGCCTTCATTGGAGTGATTTTGGGAGGAGACTTGCATCATTTTATAGTCATCCTTTAGCATGTAAAAGTCAGGTTATTCCGTTCTTTTTGTTTTCTATTCCTCTCTGGGCCCCCTTTCCTCCTTCAGAGGTTGAATGTGTTGCCTGATCATTGGTGTATGTGTTGTGTGTAAATGATTTTTGTTTTAATGTTTATGAAGAGGCCTAGTAATAATTTCTTGTATTTTTGAATTATAATATATATTGGCTATTTTTCAGTGTTTTGCTATCCCCCTTAGTGGTTGGCTACCTTTTGAACACCTTAATTTGTGGTATTTTTTTATTATTTATGGTCCTGTAGACCTAGATTGTGTTGTGGTCCAACGAGGCCATGACATAAGTGAAATGAAGAATGGTAAAGCACAGGTCCATCAGAGTTCCAAATTGAAATGATAAAATTCCTAGGTAAAGAGGGGGAGAAATGGATGCCGGATTTATTAAAAGCTATATGGGAAGAGGAAGAAATGCCACGGGACTGGGAGGAGAGTCTAATGGTATATATATACAAGCAGAAAGGAGATGTCATGGATTTTGGTAACTACAGAGGAATTAATCTAACAGAGCATGGATTGAAAGTTTTAGAGAGGATACTGGATGAGAGATTAAGAGAAATTGTAAAGATCGGGAAACAGCAGTGTGGATTCATGAGAGGAAGAGGGATGGTGGATGCCATCTTTATGGTAAGAGAGCTACAGGAAAAGAGGCTAGAGGTAAACCAGGATCTTTATCATGCATTTATAGGCCTGGAGAAAGCATACGATAGAATCCCAAGAGAAGTGATGTTTTGGTGTTTGAGGAAGAGAAAAGCCCCAGAAAAGGTGGTTAGGTTGGTCGAGATGATATCAGAGAACGAGCACAAAAGTAATAACAGTAGTTGGGGAAATAGGAAACTTTGTAGTTAGTGTTGGATTACACCATTAAGCCCATTTTTGTTTGTGCTGGTCATGGATGTGTTGAGTGAAGAGATCAGGAATGAAGCACGGTGGGAGTTTTTGTACGCTGATGATCTGGTGATTACCGCTGAAGATAAGGAGGACCTACAGAGAAGGGTAGGAGAGTGGCAGGAGTCTTTAGAGAAGGGTGGCTTAAGGGTGAATGTGAATGAAGCAGAGGTTGTAGTGAGCAGTAGGGAAGATAGAGACACAATAGTAATACAAAAAAGAAGAGGCTCGATTATAAAACAGGTGGAAAAGTTTAAATACTTAGGATCTACTTTAAGCCAAGAGGGAGGATGTGAGGCCGAAGTGGACAGTAGGATAAAAGCGGCGTGGGGGTAGTTGGGAGGATGTGAGGCTGAAGTGGACAGTAGGATAAAAGCGGCGTGGGGGTAGTTGGAGTTGTATGTGATAAGAAAATCAATCAAGCTAAAAGTCAAGATCTATAGCACAGTGATAAGAAAAGTGTTAATGTATGGATCAGAAACATGGGCTCTAAGAAGAAAAGAAGTAAAGCTTGAGAGAACAGAGATGAGAATGCTGAGGTAAATTATGGGAATATCGATGCTTGAGAGATTGGAAAATTATAAAATAAGAAGAGAGCAGGCTTAGTAAAAATAACAGAGGTGATAAGAGAGTCACGATTGAGATGGTATTAGTCCAGGCAAATTAGACGAAAAAAGGCCCTTTTGGAGAAAAAAATCATAAGTTTTTTATATTTGGCAGGAAGACTCTTCAAGGGTCATAGAACAAAGATCTAAAGAGTTCCCCTCCACCAAGTGTGTGCTTTCCCCTTTTTTTGGGGGAAAACCCCCCTTTGGAGGGTACTTCTCCTCATATTTACCCTTTTTTCTCAAAAACGGTGCTTCGGATGGGTCAAAGGTATATGGAGCAAAAACATAGAAAATTAAATTTTCCACAACCTTATTTCTATGTCTTTTAGCTCTAATTATTACAGTTTTTGCACAAATGAGGTCAAAAGTAGTAGACTCATTTTTGCAGATATTAAAAAAAATGCATTCGGTCCTTACACTTTGCTTAATAACTTTAAAATTCATAATTTATCCTCAAAATATCATATAGATGACATTGTAGAGTGGAAATTCAGGTTTCATTTGGTATCCTTGTTTTGGTCTAAATATTAGAAGAAGGGGGAAGGGAATAACAAATATAAAACTGTAAATCCTGAGATGTCCATGCCTATATTGCTTTTATATCAAAAGCTTTTCTTGTAAATTGTTACTGAACAAGCTTGAAAATAACATTATACCATGCCCATTTCTCTCTTCACTTGTGGTAAACAGGTTTGTGATTTCTTTCTTTTCAGAATAGAATGAGATTATTTTCAGAAATAATGGTAATGACATAGAGTTAAGTGAACACAACAAAATATTTACCATGGCTTAAAGAAATGAGATGTGTTTCTGTTGCCAAAAGACATTAAGTGAAGGTGAAACAGTGAAAGTGGAAGATGGTATACATAATTTGAGACGTGTCAGTAAAATTAGAAATGAAGGACATTTTGAAATGCTAAAGGAAGTGAACACTATTCAAGTGCATAAAATATATAGGCGTGAGTACATAAAAGAGAAAATATTGCCAGAGATGAAAAAAAGAAAAGAGAAAGGTTGCAAGAAACAAAGCAAACCATGAGATCAGAAGAAAAATTTGATTTCAAAACCAAGTGCTTTTTCTGTAGTGATATATGTGATACTGGAATTGAAAAGAAAAAGAATGTGAGCAGACGCAGAAAAATTTGGGAAGTTAGAGTTCTGCATCTGAAAAAGAAAATTTCAGACTTTGCTAAAGAAAGAAAAGATGAACTAGGTGGCAAAGTATTCAAACGAGCTAACAGTGTCCTGTGTCTTGTTGCTGAAGAAGCCCGTTATCATGAAGTTTGCTATTCAAACTTTTTTTACCAACACATCATCATCTTTAAAAAGAGGACGTCCAAAAGATGAGCATATTGACTGTGCTTTTGAAAAACTATGTAGGTACATTGAGGAATCAGAAGAATGCCAATTCACTTTACATGACTTAATGAAAAATCTTGTAGAAAATATGCCAGAAAGTTCACCTGTAACTGAAAAAACATTGAAAAATAGGTTAATTGACACATGAAGATAGAGTAATGTTCTTTCAAATGAAGAAAAGATCAACATTAGTTTGTTTCCGTGGCTCTGGACTAAAACTGACCAATACCTGGTACACAGAGAGAGAAAAAAGTGAGAAAGATGAAAGATTAAGAATCGTAAAAACTGCAGCAACTATAATCCGTGAGGATATCAGAACAAATCCTACAATACCACAGATTATCCAGATGTCACTGAATTTATGAAAAATGCAGATGATGATGTGCCTGAAACATTACATGCCTTCTTAGAACTAGTTGTTCAAAAAAAAAAAAAAAAAAAAATGATAGGGAAAATTACAAAGAAGTGTACAGCAATTGCACATGCAATAATTTCTGCAACACGTCCCCGATCATTTTTGTCCTTCCTATTGCTTGGTTTGGCAGGATATTTATTTCGGAAATCTGGCTCTAGAACCATTGTTAACACAGTATCAAACTTTGGATTTTGCTCTGCCTATAGTGATGTCTTACTGTTTGAGTCATCGGCTGCAATTTCTTGGAAACCAGATGTGGAAGGAGATTCATTTTGTCAGTATGTTTTTGATAATGCAGACTTCAACATTCAACCCTTGTCTGGCAAAGGAACATTTCATTCAATGGGTGGAATAAAGTGCATAACTCCATCAAGAACTGCAAAAACTCAGGAAATAAATAAATTGAGAAGTATCCCATCCTCAAATGAGATTGCTGCAGCTGGAAACATTAAAATAAGAAAGTTTGAGGGCAAACAAAAACAAGGTTTGAATGCCTTAGAACTGGAAAATGTGTGTAACAGGGAAGATGTACATTATGTTTCAACCCCAGCACCAAAGGATGTTTTGTGGATGTATGGAAAATTTCTCCAAACCCCTTCCTTCCCATCATGGCAAGGTTTCATGAAGGGTATAACCTATGCTCATTCTTATGAGCAGTCAAAAATTCTTGCACTGCCTTTCATAAGCCTACCACCAACTGAGTACAATACGGTGCTAAGTGCTTTAAACTATGCTGCTGAGGAACAAAAAAAACAAAGCAAGTGATATGCTTTGTAACTTTTGACCAGCCACTCTACATCAAAGCCAAGGATATAGTTTCCTCCAATCCAAATGGTGAACTTAGCAATATAATTGTAAGGCTGGGAGGATTTCATCTCCTTATGTCGTATCTTGGGTCCATTGGATACATCATGGATGGTAGTGGGATTTCAGAACTATGGTCCACTGTTTATGGTTCTTCATCAGTACCACACATGCTGTCAGGACATGCATATGCTCGAGCTATTAGAGCTCACATGCTGACATACTGTGCATTGGCGAAACTCATGCTTCAAGAACTTACTATTGATGATAACGACAGACAGCATGTAGAACAACTTCTTTCATCATTCAAGACTCATCCTCCATCATTTCATCGTTATAAAGCAAAGCGTAAGGACAAAATTATTTTTTTAATATTGGCGAAAATGAGTCGACTACTTTCGACCTCATTTCCGCAAAAACCGTAATATTTAGAGCTAAAAGACATAGAAAAGAAGTTGTGGAGAATTTAATTTTCTACTTTTTTGCTCCATATACCTTTGACCCGTCCGATGCACCGTTTTTGAGAAAAAATGGTAAATATGAGAAAAAGTACCCTCCAAAGGGGGGTTTTGGGGAAGCACACACTTGATGGAGGGGAACTCTTTAGATCTTTGTTCTATGACCCTTGAAGAGTCTTCCTGCCAAATATAAAAAACTTATGATTTTTTCCCCTAAAACTGCTAATTTGCCTGGACTATATGGGCATGTGTTAAGGATGGATGACGGGCAGGGAGTAAAGAGTGCTTGGGAAGAACCTGTTAGATGAAGAAGATCCAGAGGGAGACAGAATTAGATGGCGAGATAATGTGAAGGAAGATATGGAGAGAAGAGGTTTGTTGGAGGATGATGCCTTTGATAGAAGGCAGTGGAGAAGGCGCATCAGGCAACCGACCCCTTAACGTAGGGACAACGGTGGGAAAGAAGATTCAGTCCTGATGTGAGTCAGACATTTATTTCAGTGAAACACATGCTCATGTGTTCATTAGCTCCATATATATATATATATATATATATATATATATATATATATATATATATATATATATATATATATATATATATATATATATATATATATATATATATATATATAATATATATATATATATATGTGTGTGTGTGTGTGTATTAGGGTGTTAGGCAAAGTCAGGTCTGGCCAGTGTATAACCATCAAGTAAAGAGATTCCATCGGCACATAGGCCCTTGAACATCCAAGGGAAGCAATTTCCCCTCATAAAGATTCACCGAAAGCTGGACGAGTAACAAACACCCTCCTACAGGAAAAGGTGTATCTTCAAAAATAAAATTAACAAGATTAGTGTACAGTGTGCATATTTTGATCAAATAAGCAACGTTCCAGAAGACAATATTGTTCAAGGTTTTGGGTCAGTGAACCACCAGCCTCCCGCGCGGAAAGTGGCTGGAAAGCGGAATCCTGGTAGAGGTTATCTTTTATCGTCTTCGACGTTTACTTTGTTTCAAAAAGTGAGTTCCAAATGTAAAATAAAAGGCATGCTCGTGGTCAAGATAATTTTAAAGTGCAACGGTTTTCCTCCTTTGCAATATTTTCAGTGTCCAGACAACTAGAACAGTTAACTTCTTTAATTAACACCTTACTATTGATTAACTATTCAAATAATTCTTTACCATCTGTTTCTTTGTGTTTTAAATTTCATTTTTTTACCTTAGGAATATCTAAATAGTGTATTGACATTGAACTCCTGTATTCAGAGGTGCAGCAGCAATCGATTTCTTCAAACTTATTACGCTGTTGAGTTCATTTCTTTTTCTGTTAAGAAAATTATCACTCATTTCATTTCCTCTTCAACAGAATCCTCAATTAAGATTCCTAAACAGTATCCGTATATGAATATTAATCTCACGGCTACTCCACGAACAGAGACGAGTCTCAAGGACAACGATTAGAACGAGTTACTCAATATTCTTCTCATAACAAAAAACGCAAGCAAAATGAGAGAAATTATTCACCCTGTATTGACTCAGGATAAGAATTAAGTCACTAACAAAAAAAGAACAATAATAGAGCACAATAAGATAACTGAATAACAATTAAAATCGCCAAAATTAGCAAAAAGCAAAAAAATCAAACTTCATTAATCTATAAAGATTAAATAAGAAAAAGAAACAATTACTTTTTGCGGAATCAGTATAAACTCCAGAGCAGTTACCACTGCAATCCTCAGTATGAGGTATGAAAACACTCATCACACACTATGGTGTGAATTCTAATTCCAAAGGCTTTTCCCAGAATGAGTTACTTTAAAAAAATCATATAGCAATTTCAACCAGATTCTTATCCATTAACAATAAATTAGAATATCCTAATATTGGGTTAAGCAATTTATTAAGAACGAAAAAAAGAATTTAAAGATAATAATAGACAAAACTATAACAAAAAACTCTCCTCGTATAACCATGTATTTCCATCTCCTTAAGAGCTCTAGAGTTACTCAGTATACCTTAGTTTTAGTTACTGCAGCATCAAGAAAAATGATACAGAAAAGTAAAATTTTCTCAATTCCCACAATACATCAAATCCTCTGAAAATCATGTAACAATTTTATTTTGATCGGCTTGAAAAATCATTGGAAAAGATAATGAGACAGGGTAAAAAAATGTATAAGATATATACAAGAGTGAGGTGCATTTCTTGTTTATGTTACTGAAAACAAACATTCTGCTGGCTGAACAAGTGGTGGAAGAAATACGTCATAAATATTTGTAAAATGTATAGATTTTAATGCAAATAGTTTATTTGGACTTCATAGCAGAGATGCAAGCCAACCTGCTCGGAAAAACAAGATCAATTAACAAAGAACTGCCTTCTCTCAAAAATCAGACTACGGTCAAGTAAACATTTTTTCACCGGTCTGTATATTCTTCTGTATTGTCCCTCCATTTTATAAGGAAAATATCTGCAACTACTATGTACAGTATAAGTCTTGTGTTTACAGACTATATACTTCACGTGTTCCTGTGATTTCAAACATATATAATATATATATGTATATATATATATATATATATATATATATATATATATATATATATATATATATATATATATATATATATATATATATATATATATATATATATATATATATATATATATATATATATATATATATATATATATATATAAATTTCTGACTCACGTCGGGATCACCCAGAAATTCAACTTTTATCAAAGTTTTTAAAAAAACAATTCGTATCCTACATCCTTGTTCTATAAATATGTGAAAAAGTTCTTGACTAATAGACTTCATCCACGTCAATCTGTTATTATGCACCCAAATTATCAATGTACGCCTCTATTCCTTTTATTCATTTCAGAGCATTTAAATTACAGGTACAAAAAGTAATCCAGAATACTTTTTTCGGAATTGGATATTAAATTGATATCTAAAAATCCTAAAACCCCGGGGTTCCTTGTTCTCCCACAAGGATAAACTCCCGGCTTTGATGCGGTCTTTGTTGGTTTATTGTTTTACTTGCCCAAAATGTAAGATTGGGAAATATGTGGGAGCCACCAAAGATTCCTCAACGTCAGGATAGATTCTCATCTCGGAGTCAGTCACTGTACGGGATTTACTTTAAAAACCAAAGAATTTTCTAGTATAAGAGAACATGCTAATAAATGTAGAACTTTATTTACAAATAATGATTTTCGTATCGTGTCCCCAGCACCCAATGATTCTTCTCTCTCTATTTTGGAATCTCTAACAATTAAGCAGCTTGCGCCCTCATTAAATAGTCAGGCCTCCTCCACTGTTTTGTTTATAGCATAGTTGACGTCCGGCCTTCCAAGAAGGAGAATGTCACTCAGCTTTTTTAGCTTTCAGGAGATAGGTACTAATCTTACAATTTATTTTTTATTTCACTTTTTATCTTGTTTTAATGTGATTTTAACTTTTGTAATTGTCATTTTCCTGAGTCTGTTTTTAATTTGTAAATTTTGTATACTTTACAGCACTGATGATGAGACTTAAAGTCTCGAAAATTTGGTCAATAAACTTAAGATGGTAAGATGGCTATTTTCCATTCTTTTCCTTCTATATATATATATATATATATATATATATATATATATATATATATATATATATATATATATATATATATATATATATATATATATATATATATATATATATATATATATATATATATATATATATATATATATATATATATATATATATATATATATATATATATATATATATATATATATATATATATATATATATATATATATATATTTATAAGCCTAGCTTTTGAGGTTGGTCTATCTAGCCTAAGCAAGATCTAAACTCAACTGACTACTTATGAAGCAAGTTAACAGTAAATTAAACTGATTTTCAAAAAGAAATGCAAGACTTCACTAATTAGGATTTATTACAAAGATCAGAGGGATATTGCAAATGGAGCTCCTCATTAGTTCCTTGGCACTGATATTACGTTTGCCACAAAACAAATAGTGCCAATATCAAAAACTTTACGATCTATGGTGAAATTTCTTAACTATAGAATTAATTCTAATCTGAAATAAAATCACACTGTGGGGGAACCCCTACAGATAAGTAAATATACAGAATTCTGCCACGTAGGCATATAAGTCTTCAGGAATTACTCTTGAAGTGTTCTTCCACGTTGTGAATTCAGGAACTGGCACCGTGGGTGAACAAGTAGAAAAAATATATATATCTTAGTTTAACCAGACCACTGAGTTGATTAACAGCTCTCTAGGGCTGGCCGAAGGATTAGATTTATTTTACGTGGCTAAGAACCAATTGGTTACCTAGCAACTTGTGGAATCGAACCACATTATAGCGAAAAATGAATTTCTATCACCAGAAATAAATTCCTCTTATTTTTCATTGGCCGGTCGGAGATTCAAACTCGCGGCCAACAGAGTGGTAGCTGAGAACGGAACCCGCTCCCCCAACGAGGAACTTGAACAGGTAGACACAACATCAAATGCCTATTCTGCAAGACAAACTTACTGTTACTTTGATGCAAAGAAAACACTTTCACAGTCACGTAGGGAGTGCTGAAGGCTGAGAGGGAACAATATGCAATAGCAATTCTACAAAATGCTTACATTACTTGAAATGAAAACATTAACGCTTTACTTATTTACTCAGAACTCCAAGGGGCAGAAATATCAGAAAGAATGAAAATTATAGTGGAAGAATAGGCATCATAACAACTCCAAATCCAGACTGTACCTTTTCCCGTAAGATGCTTTGTCTTGATATGTAGGCCACACTTTCCAACAAAGCAAGGGACTTTGGTAAGACAATGTTCACGACAAAGTTTTGACTGGGTCAGAAAGGGGGAGGACTCTACTCTGATGATGGCTTATAACAAACTCCCCGTATAACCCCTGGTCAGGTCCTTATATAGCCTCTGGTCCCCCCTTCAAGTTTTTGTTCCCCTTGTGGTGTTTTCCATTAACTCGCTGGCTCCCATGTTTTGGCGGCATCGATAGCAGCAGTGCTGCAACAAGGAGAGGAGTGATAGTGCTCATGGGAAATTAAAGGTTAACAAAGGCGGAATTAAGGCTTAGAGAGGATGGGCGAAGTCTTTTCTTGAAGGCACCGAGGATTTAGTGGGTGTTTTGATCCCCCCGCTGTTCCTCGGTTCTGGGTGGTCATGAAGTTGACCCACCGTCTGTACTGGACATGCTTTATTCTTTTCAGTTAATTTTAAAATAAGTGGAGCTTCGCATGCTCTTGCAAATAGCAATTGCTCGTTACAAGTCCCTTCACTGAAAGACATTTTATACCTTATTCTGGGGTGAATGTCAGTCTAGCTCTATTTTTTTTAACTCTCTCTCTCTCTCTCTCTCTCTCTCTCTCTCTCTCTCTCTCTCTCTCTCTCTCTCTCTGCATTTTAATCCCCAAAATGAGATTCAAATTTAAGATTATTATATTTCTGCTTATAGTGTAAGTTTGCGTTAATTCTAGCATCAAGTTACTGGACTGAGTTTATTTACTACAAATAGATTTGAATGAAAATGCAGTTATTACTATAGTTGAGGTTGTATACTGCAAACATTATATTCGCAAGTATATTCAAACATCCTAACTAGACATTTTAAACTCTATCCCTAGCTAGTTTTGATTCATAAAATACAAACTTTATTATACCGATTCACGGATACATCCTGCAATCTTCTTAAATTATTATTACCGTTTCCAGCTGCTGTAATTTTAAGAATCCTACCAGTAAATCTGGTTGGCTTGATGTGCTATTCTGCATGCATATACATGGCTTAAGTTCAGCTTAAAAGGCACTTATTTCAATACAAACTTGGGTAAGTTTAAATACAAACAAATTTTACCCTAGTGCAAGGGTTTTAGTTTAATCATGTAAGCAATTGAATGAAAGGGGAAAGTCAGTGACTTATAGGACTAGAGTATCTTTCTTATGTCACCCTACATTGGGCAGAGTGGGATACAAAGTGAAAGTCTGCCATTATAAGGTGTAAAGTGAGATCAACAAAGGTTAACTTTTTAAAATCAGGAAAACATTACAAAATTACAATACAGAATTACAAGAAGAGAATAATTTATAAGTAAGATAGAAAGAGAATAAAGGAGTGACTCTGGTGTGGGCGCCAAGTTACTCAAGTGCAGGTGGCACTGTGCCACATAGGTATGAGTGCCATGAGAGCTCGAGGCTCTTGGCTACCCGGAGCTTCTGTGCCTTTTGTTTTTCTTCTTTGGTCGCAGGAATTATCGGTGAAGCCGAATCCGATGAGGGTACTGGGGTGCCATTTACTCCTGCTGCTGTGACAGCCAAAGCATTAACAGTGCCAATAATTTCTACTATCTGTCAGAACAGTTCTTTGATTTCTGCAGCGAGCTGAAAGATGGCTGAATTTTCCAGCAGGACATTATTTCCCGAGGCCTGGGACATAGGGGAAGAAGTTTTTGTGGGCGTGCATGGCTCACAGGTTACAATGATCAACTCAGACACGGGTTGCGAGGCCACTTCGGTGGGCGAGCTTCTGCTGAGGTCACGGAAATCCAGAATAGACCCTAGTAAATTTCGGGCTGGCTCTCTTTCCAGCACCAGTAGCGGGGCCAGGCCAAGCAAAGAAAAGGGGACCAGGCTGGGATCCCCTGATGGGAGATCTATATGCTGCTAGGGCACTGTCACTAAGGTAGAGGAAGGTGCAGGAATTAAAGTTGGATTTGGCTCTGGCACTGTCTGTTCAGCAGGGCCAGGCGTAGGACTTACAATTGAGGTTGACTTGACATCCAGGAGGGACAGAGCAAGGCACTGCTCAGAGCACTCATGTGGTACTGGCAGGGAATTTGAGTCAAATTTTTGGCTCTCTTGAAGCGAGATATGGTGTGTGCTCTGGCACTGGCACAAAGGCAGGGCCAGGCACGGGAATTAGGTTTGGTAAGGGCTCCACTTTCAAGATGGGTGGAGCTTGGCACTACTCATGACACTCATGTGGCACTGGCAGTGTTACTGAGGCAGGTTGATGTAGATTAACTGTGCCTGCTTGTGATTGTGAGAGATCAGGACCTTCTGTTGTCTTGGATTCGATGGAGACGGGGAATCTTGTCCCAGAAGGAGATCATGTCCTCCAGTAATGTTTTGCAACTGCTTGAGTGCAGATGTGAGTTCTGTGAGGTCTAATGCCCCTTAAACGAACTGTTGGAAGAATCAGTTTTACATTGCAGATACTGTCCCTTATGATAAGATTGTGGTTTTCAATTTTAGCCCCAAAAGGGACTTTGTTTTCCCTTATAAGGGAGATTTGCACACCAGTATCTTCGAATGCTTGGACCTGGCATGCTTTAGCGATCGCAAGGGGGTGCCACAGATATTGGACCTTCGGCTGGAGGGCCGAGGGATGAATTTATGACTGCCAAAGCAATGGCGGGAGTAGCTTTATTTTTAGGGCAATACTTCCAGAGGACAGAGTGCTCATAGACCTTACGTGCTGTGCAAAAGACCTTATTAAAATCTTTGGTAGGAGCTGGTGCATGTTGTGGAGCTTGCCTTTGTTGATCAGGAGCTTGCTTTGCAGCAGTTCCCTGTTTAAAGTGGCACTGAGATTCTAAGCATCCTCTCTTTTTGCAATAAGTGCACTCAGAAGTTTTAGATGAGATCCCATTCTCAGGTTGGGATTTAGATGAGGTAGGATAAGTTTTTTGCCCATCGTACTATGGTGGTAATGATGAGTTTCCCAGTTGCTGGTTAAACGACAACATTCAGTGATGGTGGTTGGGCGTTTCTCATATATATAGGTAACAAGAGTGCTTGGGGTATAGTGAAATAAATCCTCCAACTGGAGTCGCTCAGAAAGCTCATCAAGCGTCTTGACATTATGAGTGTCTAGCCAACGTTTGTAGTGTTTACCTTTATGATAATTCCAATCCATCGAGGGTTGACCTATTTCTTTGGGCAAGTTGTGGTAGCGTTGTCTCCAGAGGTCATGTGTGATTTCGTACTCTTTGTTGACAGCCCTCCGGACTATGGTAAGATCCCCTTTTTCCATGGCTGTCAAAGCACGAAGCGCAACTAAACCTTTTCCACCCATACACTTACTTAATTTAAAGCTATCTCCATTACATTGGTGGTGAAATTCTCAAAAACTTTCTCTATGTGATCCAGCCATGCGTCAGGTTCATTGGCTGACCACTTCTGGATAAGGGTACTCGTGCTTGATAGGGTTGACTTGGGGTTAGCAGAAATAGGATTCTTGGCCCTGTTTTGGGCAAGTGCCATGATATTCGCATGGCGAACTTGCTCAAGGGGCAACTCATGGCTGCGTTGTTCTTCTCTTGCTTGTCTCTCTGCTTCAGCGAGAGTGGTTTTTCCTGAGCTAAGTTTAACTCATGCTGCCGCTTCTTCTCCTCCTTCTCTTCTCTCTCCTTCTTTGCTCTAGCTACCTGTTCCTCTATCCAGGCAGTCAGTTGCTCTCCCCAGAAACCCCTGGCCTGCCCAAGCCCTTGGAAGGTCTGGTAGTCTTTGGCATAGGTAGACATGATGCCGTTTAAGAGGTACACCAATGAATACTAAGTCATATAGCAGCTGCACGGGAGTTGCTAGAATGGTGAGTGCTAGACAAATGGCACTGATTCAAGGCACCATGGTTGGAGTGTAGAACAGGCTTGGTAATATAAAGTGAGAACAAAGATGGACCCACAAGTTACAAGTCTGCTGAGCCACCAGGGTAGAAAGTAGGAAAGAAGGGTCAAGATGGGTCCTCAGTTTGCGGGACTAAAGTAATAGCCAAGGCAGGGTATAGGAAGGAAGATGAGAGAAAGAAAACTCACTGGTTGTTCCAAAGGATGTAGACTTGTTCACAAGAACTTGTGTAGCACTAAGCCGAATACCTGGTAGTGGCTCTGGTGATGACACCAGAGACCGAGTTGTGGGGAGTGCCAGCGAAGGTGGCACTCTTAGTAAATTTTAATAGTTTGCTTCCAGATGTGATTTAGCAGATGTGAAAGGTAGTACTCAATGTGCACTGTTTTGGTTGGGGAAGTCAAACGAAATACACCAACTTTGTTATGCTTTAAGTTTTTTTAGTTACTTGTGATAAGGGTCATCGTCAAGCGCAAAGGTTTTGTTCAAAGGAACAGGTTTATGGCATGAAATGATGTGCGGTTTTATGCTCAGAATGAGTAGGTTTTTAAATGGTTCCGTAGGACGTTGGTTGGGTCACAAGGAATAGGTGGAGTGTTCAGGGAACACTGGCGGCACTCCAAAGTGCGGACTCGTCCTGTAAGACCAAGTGTGGAGTTTTGTTAGTTCTGAAGAACAGGGTTTTATTAGTTCCAAGAACAGGTTATTTGTGAGTTGCTCACTTACGGACAAGGCTGACTACAGTGTGAACATTAGGGTGTTCCGTAGAATATGGTTCTCATATAGAGGGATCTTATTTTAGGTTGTTCAAAAGAACAGTGTAAACCATTAGGGTGTTCCATAGAATGTGATTCTCATATAGAGGGATTTTATTTTAGATTGTTAAAAAGAACAGTAAAAACTTGCACACGGACAAAACCAGTTACTGTACAAGTTGGTATTGTGGTTTTTTGGTAAAGATTTGTTTTGTGCAGTTGGCACAACTGATTAACTGTAGGTTACTATGGGTGGTCGGTTCCACAGAATGTTTTCTTGCAATGCAAACATGCTCAAGACATAGATTAATGGGTTCATTGGGTTTGTGATGCCAACAAATCTGCTCAGAAGTGCGTTCCTGACAGTCCCACACAAAGAGGAAGCCGTGAAAACATGATATTAAGAATGCAGGTGCACTTGGAAAGGCTTTTAAGTAATGTAGTTTGGTTAAGTTATAAGTTTCTGGTAAAGTCCAATAAATGGCTTTATTCATAATAGGGTTTGGAAATGCAGGTTCTTTACCCTACATAAATTCCATGAAGTTACAGTTACGTGAAATGAACAAATAATACTCTACTCACGCACAATGTAAAACATATCTCTCAAGTGATTATTTGCAAATAACACCAAATGATGAGATACAAATGGTAATAATGTGACGATAATATTTACCGTAATGTGTGATGGTTCAGTGGGTGAGTGATGGGCCAGCTACCGAGTGTAGGGAAAGCGAGGTATATGTCCTCCCAAAGGACCTTCACATTGACTTTAAAAGAATGTGAATACTATACACATCTACGCATAATCTTTAGATTGAAATAGAATTCAGTTGAAAGTACTAACACTGTGTATACTGCAGTCCAAGAGTGCCAAAGTAAGTTACTGAGGGGATATGAGGTTCCTTAAACACTCAGACTTAGCTAGCAAAAGCTGATTAGCTATTCTACTTAGATTTGGGGTGAAGTTGAACTGTTGAGCCATGCAACAATCATGCAAGATTGCAAGATCCTGGCAAGGTTGCCACTTTCACGAACCTAGCCCGGGGTTGGTCTATCTAGCCCTAAGCACAGTCTAAACTCATCTGACTACTTGGCTAAACTCATGAAAAGAAGTAAGTTAACAGTACATTAAAATGATTTTCAAAAGAAATGCAAGAGTTCATTAATTATGTTTTATTACAAAGATCAGAGGGATATTGAAAAGGGAACTCCTCACTAGCTCCATGGCACTGATATTTTGTTAGTCACAAAACGAATAGTGCCAATATCAAAGACTTTACGATCTATGATGAAATTTCTTCACTATAGAATAAATTCTAATCTGAAATAAAATCACACTGTGCGGGAACCTCTACAGATAAGTATATATACAGAATTCTGTCACGTAGGCATGTAAGTCTTCAGGAATTACTCTTGAAGTGTTCTTCCACATTGGGAATTCAGGAATTGGCACCGTGGGTGAACAAGTAGACACACAACAAGACAAACTTACAGTCACTTTGATGCAAAGAAAACACTTTCACGGTCACATAGGGAGTACTGAAGGCTGAGAGGGAACAATATGCAATAGCAAATGCTATGAAATGCTTATGTTACTTGAATGAAAACATTAACACTTCATTTATTTTCTCAGAACTCCAAGGGGCAGAAATATCAGAAAGAATGAAAATTATAGTGGAAGAATGGGCGTCATAACACCTTAAAATCCAGACTGTACCTTTTCCTATGGGCTGTGTTGTCTTGATGTGTAGGCCAGACTTTACAATAAGGCAAGGGAAGTTGGTGAGACTAGTTCACAACAAAGTTTTGACTGGGTCTAAAAGGGGGAGGGCAGTCGGAGACTGGCCCAGCAAGGACTCTACTTTGATGCTGGCTTGTAACGAACTCCCCGTATGACCCCTGGTCAGGTCCTTATATAGCCTCTGGTCCTCCCTTCAAGTCTCTGTCCCCCATGTGGCGTTTGTCTGTGAACTCATGTTTTGGCGGAATCGACAGCAAAGGTGCTGGAACAAGGAGAGGAACGACAGTATCCAAGGGAAATTGATGATTGACAAAGGCGGGATTAAGGTTTAGAGAGGATGGGCTGAGTCTTTTCATAAAGGCGCTGAGGATTTAGCAGGTGCTAATGTTAGGGGCGTTTTGATCGTTCCCTGTTCCTCGGTTCTGGGTGACTGTGAAGTTGACTAACCGTCTGTACTGTACATGCTTTATTCTTTTAAGTTAATTTTAAAATAAGTGGAGCTTCACGTGCTCTTTCAAATAGCAATTGCATGTTATATATATATATATATATATATATATATATATATATATATATATATATATATATATATATATATATATATATATATATATATATATATATATATATATATATATATATATATTAGTTTGTCCATAGAAATCCGAACTGCTTGATATATATATATATATATATATATATATATATATATATATATATATATATATATATATAAGTGAATGTTTGTATATTAGTTTGTCCACTATTCAGTCATAAAGCAATGTACTAATAAATCCCACAACACTGAACTGAGTAGTAAAGGACCAAATGCTTTGTGACAGACCAGGCAATTTTGCACACTGCATTTATTTCATCTCCAAAATGGTTTGTAACTCACAATCAAACCACTACCCCGTGATAGATATACAAACAGACAAAACAAATGCTTCTGTGACAAAACTACCCCCTCATTAAAAAAAATTACTCGTGACGAAATTACCACATTTTTTCAGTGTTCATCTTAAGCCAAACGTATGTTAAACCTTGCAAATAAAATACAAATTCTTAAGTACCTTGGGGTGTTACCATCATATCTAAGTACATAATCCACTAAAAAATCACCATACATCAACAATTTCTATATAAGACCCCTCAGGCTTCGGCCTACACTTTCCCTTAGAAACGCCAAAGGGAACTGAAACACGTTCGTTAATGCTCACAGGAAACCAAAAATAGTTTCAGCTCTTTTTACGGTGTCTAAAATTACCATCGCGATAATAATTAATATTTATAGGGCCAACAGATATTGTATCTTAAAAACTTATGGATATTCTGAGACTGTTTGTCAAGCTGACAACCTACCATCTAGGTTATGCGATAATGATCGAATACCAGTCTTGAAAACATAGTGATAATTAGGCAAATGAATGGTCTGTGGTTAACTGAACTTGTGTGCATGCCCAAACACACTTCGTCCTCGTGACCTGCTGACATGTCTTTCATCCGTTGTGTTTTTTTTTTTTTTTCATTATTATTGCTGCGAAATCATTCTGTTAAATTCTGACCTGACTGAAAGGCAGAAGAGAGAGAGAGAGAGAGAGAGAGAGAGAGAGAGAGAGGGGTTAGTTAGGGAGGAAGGCTAACGTTAGTATAGGTTTTCGATGATGGTAAGGCAGTTCCTGTGTGATTTTTGCATTTAAATGTGAATTGATATGGTTACTGACATGGCATTCTTATAATTTGCCATAGGGTCCCCAATAATCTCTATAGTGACTCATCCATTATTTATTTCTGTGATTGAATTTCTTCTCACACTAACCTTTCGGTATATGTGAATTTCTGTTTGTTGCAGAGATCTGTATGACACTCACCTTTTCCCCAAGCAGAGAGTCTTCTTTAATGAATTCAAGACAGAATTATAACTCATAGGAAAGAAAAGCATTTTCAATGACAGTACACTTTCTTTACATGACAAAACAGTTCAAATGAGATGTAGGAAAATTTTTCCGAGTTCTTCAGAGTTTTCCCGGGAAGCGCCGGGTTGGTCAGTTAATATATATATATATATATATATATATATATATATATATATATATATATATATATATATATATATATATATATATATATATATATGTGTGTGTGTGTGTGTGTGTGTGTGTGTGTGTGTGTGTGTGTGTGTGTTTGTGTGTGTGTGTGTGTATGCACGCGTGTGTTTGAATTTTTATTACATCACCACGACATCAATATCTTCATAAAAGTTAAACAGATAGTAAATTTCCCTATGTTATTCGGGTTGAATTCCCATATCAATTGTACCTGTTATATCACTGTAAATTTTATTTCATTGTTCATTCATATGGCGTTATATAGCGAGTAAATTCAGCCGCCTTGTAATTTAATGGTAAATACCTTTTGAAATTTATCATTATATGATTAGTTTACATAAATTTGGCTCCTCTTTGTTTAATGTGAATTCGGAACAACACCTAGTTTGCTCGTAACACAAGCAAAAACTAGCAAAGCTTTACTGTAGCCACAACAGGGAATGAATTGTTGCGGCAAGTTGCTTGGCTGGAAGTTTCAAGAACTTAAAACAAAATCAGACCATTTCTTATTTATAAACACCAGATATTTGCGATGTGGCAGTGCAGGCTAATGATTACACGAATGATATTAAGAATATTTTTATCGTGATAGGAACTTATCAGAACAAAATAAAAACAATAATAATGTGCGTTTGTAACATACAAGGAATAGATTCAGACTTCAACCCTTAGATTACGGCAAAGATGAGTTCTCACACTTACCCCAATCCGAAGAGGTTTCAGAGGTGATCGTCTGTAGAATGCTACCAGACGCACGAAAACGTAAATAATCATTGTAAAAGCGCGTTTATTTGTTGTTTTACTACGAATTAACCTATTTTACTTTTATGATAGCATTATCATAGCAGCCATCGTAATATATATAAATATGAATTAATGTAACATCACAAATAAATAATCATGGGATAAGTACTATACATCGGGGTTTACTGTTGCCAGAGGTATAAACACTTCCCTGATTGCGGATGACAGTCTCTCTCTCTCTCTCTCTCTCTCTCTCTCTCTCTCTCTCTCTCTCTCTCTCTCTCTCTCTCTGTTTGAATCCGCAAAAGACAGCTACATCGCAGTTGAATATTATAGTTAAAAATGGTTTGTATATCCGTCAAAAAATTAATCATAAAAAACTCATTACTTTTATGTTTCCACTTCATATTTCCACTAACTGGGCATTTATTATTATGAAAGCGAGAGACTTGACAGAATGGAAAAAATTTACCAGTGATTTATTTTTTCTAATTCTACTCCAATAACATTGGAGAGTACTCTAATTTCAGTAGACACAATCACAATAATGGTTGCAAATGAGCCTATCACTGATTATATATTAACCCCATTTCTGGAAGATATTTTTAGCAATGACCAAGCACCCAGTTGACAAGGAATATCATACATAGTTTTAGAAATTCAGATTTATCAACTCTGTGTGAACTCTTATATAAAAGACTAACATTAGCAGTTGTCTTACCTTTGTTTTACCATTCAGACATACACAGAATTATAAAATTCTCTTGACTATGGGTAATTTACGAATTTATTTACTAGTTTATATCAATCATACTTTATATTTCAGCAATAAAGACTAACTTCTAATGTCTTATCATACATTCTTGGCAATAAATAGAAATCTACCTATTCAAGTATATATATTTTTAGATGCATATAAGAATTCCTCTCAGTAATTATATACTTTACGTGTGTTACACAATTTTTTAAGACTGCTATTCAGAAGAAATACCTCCGCCACTTGTTATACTGGGAATCTTACCTATTCAAGTATGTATTTTTTAGATGCATATAAGAATTCCTCTCAGTAATTATATACTTTACGTGTGTTATACAATTTTTTAAAGACTTCTATTCAGAAGAAATGCCTCCGACACTTCTATTATACTAGGAATGCCGTGTTACCAGGAAAGTGTTTATGCGAGAGAGAGAGAGAGAGAGAGAGAGAGAGAGAGAGAGAGAGAGAGAGAGAGAGAATATAAACGGTGAGAATGGCAGGTACTTATTTTTCTTGATTAATACAGGTGCTTCCAAATAATAAATCGGTTATGAAGAAAACTATACTATCTTTGTGTGCCATATGAGAGAAATAATTTATTTAGGTTCAGGTTAAAAAAATAAAAGGAGACATACAATTGTTTCCCCTTGAGCCTCTCCTTTACCTGTGAAGATTATTCTAGTAGATTATACGTTTGCAGTCTACAAGTGGTGAATTATTTTGTTATTTTTGGCCTAAGCAGTAGAGGTAATTGCAAAAAAGACTATTAGACATCCTAACACTTTTCTGTCGTCTGAAATTTCCGCAGTGCTTTTATATTCGTTATCTATTCCCCATTCTCCTTTTATTCAAACCTTGTCTCCACATTTCGAATGGTAATCAGCCACGTGCGGGCAAGGAGAAACAACCCCTGGGCTATAATGGGATTAGTCCTTGTCCCACAAAAATAGTACGCACTGTATGGGGGCAGTATAAGTAGGCTACCCTACTCAGGATTATTCATAGCCTAAAGGAAACCTCACCAATAATGCCAGACCCCATCTCTTCTTTTCTTGTTCCTTCGCCGCTAATCACTTTTCTTTACTGGAGCAGTAGCAAAATAGTTGAATAAAGTAAAATATTCAAGATAGTAAATATATATATATATATATATATATATATATATATATATATATATATATATATATATATATATATATATATATATATATATATACATACCATCAGTTTGAATGAGGCCCTTTTAGTAATTCTACTAATGCACAGAACAATTGTGTATGTGATAAAGTTAGTATATATATATATATATATATATATATATATATATATATATATATATATATATATATATATATATATATATATATATATATATATATATATATATATATATTATATATTTTATGTATTTCCCTGGATTTCTAGATTCGTAAGATGCTTTACAGGCCGGCAACGGATCTTTCTTTAATTTGGCCTTGGATATCTGTCTTTACGTTGAGGGAAATCATAAAAAGAAAAGAAAAATGGGGATGATTCAATTAGCTTAGGCTCTACTTCATGAGGGAATGTTACGAAAACACTTTGGTTAAATCAAGTAATTATATTTACAGAAAAGAATCAAAAAGAAAATGGTTAAATGAATTATTAGGAGGCTTGCAACACCTGAAGATCGTCATACCGGAGTCTTGAATGATGGCAAGGCACAGTCCAAGATGAGTCCACAGCCAAGTCCCTCTGCAATAGAGAGTTAAACATTACAGGCCAGTAAAGGAAAATATAACACATACATTGACTCGAGGCTGCACTGATGGTGCCAAGGACTCGAGGAATGTATGGACATTTTACACTGGAACACAGAGCATTGGCAATGGCACTAGATAAAATGGCACAAGGACAAATTAGAATACTGGCACTCAATAAACACTTCTAATGGCAAACTGTTGTGACTGAAAGGTCTTCACTCGTACTTTACCTTAGGGGAAGCTGGTCTCAGACGAATACTGACAAGGGACAATCACACGAATGGCACGGCACACTAATCACTTAGACGGTCCATTCCGAGGATGACTGTAGAATCGGAGTTGAATCTGGAGTCGGGTGTGAACAGGGGGCTAGGGGAGGAAGGGGCCTCCTCGCGCGCTTACGACTGCTCTGGCTAACTGCAAAGATCTCTCCCGTCCTAGCCCCTTTTAAGACCTCTGCCAAGTATGTTGACCGTGTGCAGAGATCTCCCAAGTGTGGTGACCATGTGCCAAGATATGTCATTTTCAGGTGTTCTGGCCATCTACTTGTATCTCACCAGGTATCCTGTGGAAAGACAATTCAGCCAGCTCAATCTGCCTTTAGAATGGTTACTTTAAGCAGCTTAGTTGGGCTAAGCTGCTTAAGGAAATGGCATCCAGCCTCTTATCTTTGCCCTTTTCAACCGTGCCATCTAAATATCTGTTTCCAGGTAAAGGAAGGGGGCAGATCGAAATGTTGATAACTTTAAAGTGTGTTGATATCTAGGTTAACTGGGATTGGCTGTGCAGTGACTTCTTGTAACTTATAATAATATGTATATATATATATATATATATATATATATATATATATATATATATATATATATATATATATATATATATATATATATATATATATATATATATATATATAAATTTCTGACTCACGTCAGGATCAGAACCCAGGTCTCTCAGGTGGAAAGCAAGGGCGTTACCCACTGGGCCATACAAGTCTAAAAAGAAGCTGGAACCTGAGAGCAACTGCACCGGAATTACCTGGGCAGCTAACTGCTTGCATACCAGCGAAAAGGATAACTTCCCGACTCAGCAATGACCCAATAGACAACATTTCATTCGAATTATCCCTTCTGAGTGAATAAGATATCATCAACACACAATCACGTGTGGAACAGAAATAAATTTCTGACTCGTCGGGATCGAACCCAGGTCTCTCAGGTGGAAAGCAAAGGCGTTACCACTGGGCCATACAAGTCTAAAAAGCTGGAACCTGAGGCAACTGCACCCAAGGAATTACCTGGGCAAGCTAACTGCTTGCATACCAGGTTTTCCCAACTTCCCGACTCAGCAATGACCCAATAGACAACATTTCATTCCTTTGAGGTGCAGTTGCTCTCAGGTTCCAGCTTCTTAGACTTGAATGGCCCAGTGGGTAACGCCCTTTTCCACCTGAGAGACCTGGGTTCGATCCTTCGTGAGTCAGAAATTTATTTCTGTTCCACACGTGATTGTGTTGATGATTTCATCTTATTCACTCAGAGGGATAATTCAATGAAATGTTGTCTATTGGGTCATTGCTGAGTCAAGGAAGTTGGGGAAAACTCGCTGGTATGCAAGCAGTTAGCTTGCCCAGGTATTCCTTGGTGCAGTTGCTCTCCAGGTTCCAGCTTCTTTTAGACTTGTATGAGGAGTGGTAACGCCCTTACTTTCCACCTGAGAGACCTGGGTTCGATCCCCTGACGTGAGTCAGAAATTTATTTCTGTTCCACACGTGATTGTGTGTGTTGATTTCTATATATTATATATATATATATATATATATATATATATATATATATTATATATAAAACATATGACATAAGTTCTTGTTCTATATATATATATATATATATATATATATATATATATATATATATATATATATATATATATATTATAATTCACATGAGGCAGCTGCACAGTGTAACCTCCCCACTTAATTTGCCCTATGTTTATTGAGAATAGAGTTGCCGCCTCATGGCCGATCGTAGTTGATCTAGATATCAGAGCAGTTATCAACATTTCGATCTGTCCTTCTTTTACCTGGAACAGATATTGAAGTGACACGGATAAAAAGGGCAAAGATAGGAGATGAATGCTGCTCCCTAAGCAGCTTAGCCCAACTAAGCTGCTTAAAACAAACTTTCTAAAGGCAAAGTTAAGCTGCCTGAATTGTCTTTCCGCAGGACACCTGGGAAGAGGCAACCGATCGCTGACCACCTGGCAAATGACACATCATTTGCACACAGCCCCAGTTATCAGCAGAAGTTTTGCATGCGGCACAGACACCCTGCTGCAGCCTTAAAAGGGAAAGACAGGAGATCTGTGGGCAGATGGCAGTAAGCAGTTAGTCGTGTGAGCAGTAGGCGTGCAGTAGCGGAAGAGGCCGTTAGCCATACATGCGGGTGAGTGATACAATTGCTGAGACCTTCTTCACCCCTGTCCGACTGCAGACGACAGTCATCCTCGAGGGACAGTGTGCATCGTCAGTGTGATCGTCCCTTGTCATCCTTCGCTAGAGACCCTCTTCCCCTAAGGTAAAGTGCGAGTAAAGACTTTTCAGTCACAACAGTTTGCCCTTTAGAAAGTGATTGGAGTGCCAGTATTTCACCTCTGTCCTTGTGCCAGTTTATCCAGTGCCATTTCCAGTGTCCTGTGTTCAAGTGTAAAGTGGTCATTCATTTCTCGAGTCCTTGGAACCCTCAGTGCAGACTCGAGTCATATTCTGTGTTAAATTTTCCTTTACTGGCGTGTAATGAGTAAATCTTTCTTGCAGAGGGACCTATTTGCAGTGGACTCATCTTGGACTGTGCCTTGCCCTTAGTCAAGACTCGAGGATCTTCAGGCATTGCAAGCCCTTTATCAATTTACTTACCCATTTTTCCCTTCTAATGTTTTCTTTTGTAAATATAATTCCTTCATTTATCCCAAGTGTTTACGTAACATTTCTTATGAAGTAGAGCCTTCAGCTCCTAAAATCACCCCTTTTTCTTTTGTTTTTTACGATTTCCCTTTATGTAAGTCAGAACTCCAAGGCCAATTAAATAAAGTTTCTGTTGCCAAATGTAAAAATACCATAAACCGAGAAAATTTGTATTTATATATATATATATATATATATATATATATATATATATATATATATATATATATATATATATATATATATATATACTATATATATATATTATATATATATATATATATATATATATATATATATATATATATATAGATATAGATATAGATATAGATATATATATATATATATATATATATATATATATATATATATATATATATATATATATATATATATATATATATATATATATATATATATATATATATATATATATATAATCAATTGGGAGTCTGACATAAAGTCTTGTTAAAAAAATCAGTTTATTCCCGACGTTTCGTAATGTCTTCATTGCATTTTCGAGGGCTGTACAAAATAACATAGATTACAAAAGGATATAAATTTAAATTTAAAAATTAAGATTGCACAATGGATTACAAATAAAAAAGGGAAGAATTAAAAGGACAACTTAAAAAACAAAACAAAATCTCTCTCTCTAGAAAAAAAAAATACAACATAAAAGGTAAGCAGATCTGGACCAACCTATTCAGTGGCAATGTTAAGACTGAAGAGAAGACGAAAGACTAAGAGAGGTACGGTGCCGGCAGAGGTTTGGCTGTTTAACAAGGGGACGAGTCGTTTAATCATTAACGATTCTAAAATGGTCAATTCATGGCTGCTGAAGCTCGACCTAAAACTGAAAAGTCCTTATTTTCAATGAAATTTTACACATTCTAGAATGATTTCCAATGCCCGGGAACTCTGGATCTATGCGTACCTTCGGAAGCCTCCTGGTGGATCCAATATAAGTTCCTAAATTACATTTAGGACAAATTGCCATGCCGTCAACCTGCTTGTATAACTTACCGTTGAAAATAAAGGCTGTGTCCAGCACAGCCAGGCTTAAAAGAGTTTTTAAAAACGTACGGTTAAAGCTATTAAAAACTGTGTCGGGTTTAGGAAAGAACTTATTTAAAATTATATCAATAGTTTCCTCCACAGGTACATTGGTAAATAAGGATTCTACATCAAGGCTGGTCATGAACAGGTGTAAATCTTGCAGTAAAATCTTTTCTTTAGAGTCACTGAAATTTTTTAAAGTGAAATTATTTGTAGTTAATGGCTCAAGCAAGGGAACCAGAAATTTAGCCAGTTTATAATTAGGGGCGTTGTATAATATTTTCACTTTTCAGAGTTCTCAGGAAACAGGAGATCAATCATCTGAAATTTGGAGGAATCATTAAGAATGATTTCTATTTTCGTAATGTAATCTAGTTTATTCAACAACACAACTCCCTTACCTCTATCTGGTTTCGTGATTATGTGGTCTTCATTTTGTGACAGTTCCTTTATAGAGTTTCAAAATCAGTCTTTTTAAAAAATGGGTCCATTGGGTCTTTAGTTTTCTGAAAGTGTGAGGAGACAGATCAGATAAGCGATTTTGGAGATTACCAAGGTGGACATCAAAAGGCAGCGATTTAAGTCTGTGAAAAATAGATTCTAACAAAAAAAAAAAAAAAAAAAACTTGTAATAGTTAGTTTTAAAGTTAGGCAGGCAGAAATCAAACCCAGAGAAAGGGCAAATTCTTCCCCTCTTAGATAATACATAGTTAAGAAAGTTAAAAACAGAGGCGCGTTTTGTGCGAAATTTAGGAATAGAAATGCCTAAGTTTTTCGTTTCTTGTTACGACGTAGTTGTACATAGTCAATTAAATCCTGTATTGTTTTGTTAAAAAGGTTTTAAAAATAATGCTATCTATAAGAGAGAGACTAAAGACAACCTCTGACTTACATCTGTTAACGACACTTACATGTTTATCAATAATCCGTTGTTTACTAGTTATTTCAATATGCAGTAATTTCCTTGTAGTCTCTGAGTAAAACTGTGGGGAATATGGGGATGATTTATAAAGTTTACACTTCACAAAATTTGGTGTAATGCTATTTAAAAAAATTTCAGATCAAGTTTTGCTTTTTCCAGTTTTCGGTAATGTCTTTCTAAACTTCTGCATTTTGCCAGTAAGTCAGCACCAAAGCGTCGCCTGACGAGTTGATGAAAATGATCACATCCTCTCGATCTAATCCTCAGTAGAAACAGGAACACATAGAAGCTTCGCAGTTCCATTGTTGCAGAACAGGCACGGTCCAGCAGAAAGAGGCCCAAGACATGCGTAGAGATCCAATCAACATCCAAACAGCGGTGGCCACAGCCAGATATACATCAATGGGGAGGCGGACATAAAGACTTGTTAAAAAGGGTCAATTTATTCTAGACGTTTCTTAATGTCTTTATTATATTTTCGAGGCTGTACAAATAAATAACATAAATTACAAAAAGGCTATAAATTTAAATTTAAAAATTAAGATTGCGCAATGGATTACAAATAAAAAAAATAGATGGAACAATAAAAAAAGGACAACTTACAAAACAAAACAAAATCTCTAAAAAAAATAAATACAACATAAAAGGTATGCAGATCTGGACCAATCTATTTAATGGCAATGTTAAGACTGAAGAGAAAACGAAAGACTGAGAGAGGTACAGGGTGCCGGCAGTGGTTTGGCTGTTTAACAAGGGGATGAGTCGTTTAATTATTAACGATTCTAAAATGGTCAGTTCATGGCAGCTAGAAGCTCGCCCTAAAACTGAAAAGTCCTTATTTCAATGGAAGTTTTACATTCTAGAATTATTTCTAATATTCAAAAAACTCTGGGCTTGAATTTTACTGCCTGTCCTATAGCATACTCCACGATGAGAGTTTATGCGTATTTAAACTTTATAAATCTTCCCTATATCTTCACAGTTTTACTCTGACACTACAAGAAATTACTGATATTAAAATAACTAGCAAACATGCTGGGATTATTGATAAACATTTAAGTGTCGTTAACAGCTGTCGGTCTGTGAGGTTTGTCTCAGTCTCTCTCATAGATAGCATTATTTTAAGACCCTTTTTAACAAAACAATAATATGATTTTATTGACAATGTACAACTACGTCATAAAAAGAAGCTAAAACTTAGGCATTTCTATTCTCAAATTTCATACAAACGTACCTCTGTTTTTAACTTTTCCAATTATGTATTATCTAAGAGGGAAGAATTTCTCCTTTCTCTGGGTTCTGATTTCGCCTGCCTAACTTTAACCTAATTCATTATGTTTTTTGGCTGCTAGAATCTATTTTCACAGACTTAAATCATTGCCTTTGATGTCCACCTTGCGATCTACAAATCGCTTATTTGATCTGTCAGCATCACACTTTCAGAAAATTTACAGCAATCTGCTGCTATAGCTGCTCACGATGAGAGTTTATACACGTACCTTCAGAGGCCTCTGGTTGATCAATATAAGTTCTAAATTACGTTTTGTTTATATATAGCTATACTTACACCAGGAGGACATAAGAGGGCATAGAAACGATCTTTTGTACTAAATAACGATGGTCCGCCTGATAATTGTCAAGCCTCTCACCATCGGGTCGTTATTTAACTACAAAGATCGTTTATGCCCTTATATGTCCTCCGGGTGTGTGTATGGCTATATATTCTTGTCCTAAATGTAATTTAGGAACTTATATTGTTTAAAACGTAATAAATACCAGATAATGTTCACCTGCTGTTGGTTGTTTGTTTAAAAAGTAAAAGTACCAGAGAGTGTTCACCTGCTGTTGGTTGTTTGTTTAAAACGAATACTATTGCTTAACAAGCATAGTAAGAAATCGACATGATGCCACAGATGGTTAGTCCTATAGTTAATTAGAGCCGGAAACCGATGCAGTGTCGGTTTCACGACGCACAAGATGTCTGAATCAGACATGTTGTTTTTCAGTCGTATTCAGCAGTCCCAATAGCTGCAGTTCCCTTTTGGGTAGCTGGCTGAACAGAGCACCTTTGCTAGTGGACAGAGATTAATTTTTTATCTCGGGGTCTAAAGGCCGAAGTTACTTGAAAAAGATGCAATAATATGGGTAGACCCGGAACTGCTATTGGGGAAGAGAGGGAGGCAATGAAAAAAACGATACTACTGGATGATTGTGTTAGATAACAAGCGTTATGAAAGCCAACACACATTAATGTCCTCTCGTCAGTGAAGCTTGGTGTGAGTACGGAAGAAAGGCGACAGCTGATCGGTTCCCAAGGTCATTGACCTTTAGCTCAGGCTCTTTGGGCGCATTCGTGGCCGCGTGTATTATTAATTAAGTGCAAAATAGTATTAAAATTTTTATAATAATGCTAGGTAGGAAAATAAAACTCGAAACTTTAAAACAATAATTTTATTTTATATCGATTTTTCAGTAGCAACCATCTTTTTCGCGGCACTTTTAGGAGAACGCGTACGCGCGCAAATTGCACACAGTTGCATAATAGCGTTCGAAATGAATCTATAATGATACATTTTAGATTTTAGATTTTAAGCTATAAAAAACAAATTAGGAATAATTTTTTTGCGTATTACGCGCACGCGCGAGCGCACAAAAATGCTGAAAAATTTGTGGTGTTGGATACACACAATTCGTATAAAACACTTTTTTAGGAAGTGAAAATCAATTAAAGTGTGTTTTAACCTAATAAATGAATTAAAAAAGAGAGAAAATGCTCTTATTTTTGGCAATATTCAAAAGGCGAATATATTAGAAAATTTTTTTTTTTTTGTACATACAGTACAAGAGATGAGCTCATTTTTAAGACCAACCCCAGCTTTCTAACTCTTTTCATTCAAAAGTTATCGCGTGTTGAATATTGCCAAACTTTAACTGAGTTTTTCTCCACTTTTTAATTTTGGCACTTACCTTCCTCTCAAGTAACCACCTCATATATAAGGCAGGCCATTTATGACAAAGGACACGGGCATCTCAAATAACACCTATGTCGCCTGTCACATCTACAAGAGATTTGTAAATGCCATTGTCACCTACCGAATATCCACATTCACCAGGGATCAGTATTATAAATTGTTGTTGATCAAAATATATTGTCTTGTGTATGCAGTGTGTATGTATGTACGTATGTATGTATGTATGCATACACAACACAACAGTATATTTTGATCAACAATAATTTATAATATTGATTCCTGACGAATGTGGGTATTTGGTAGGTGGCAATAGTATTTAACTTTGGAGAAAACCTGTTGAAATTTATTGTTCTTCTGCAAAGTCTAGTATATGTACGACTGCTCTTAGAGAAGGGTCCTGACATATTTGGCGACCTTATAGCCAGGATTTTTTATCCTCGTTGGGTGTTCTCAGAGTGCAGTATTAACCGTGAGGGTACTTGGCGGAGGTCTAATACCTATTTTGGTTTTTCATATTTTGTATTGGAAATTGTTGGTTCAAAATGGAGACTGCGGATATTTTGGATGTAATTAGTGGTGAGTGCTGGCAAGAGAGCTTGGCGAATGTAAATAAGGATGAGTTGAATGCAGTTGCTAACTATTTGGAGACTGAGTTTGACCCCTCTATGAAAAGGGTTTATTGTTGTTAACAATTTATGAAGGAATTAAGTCTGTAAAGCCAGAGGGTGATAAGGAGGTGAAATCCATGGTAACTGTAGAGTTGTTGGAGAAACAAATTCAACTGCAGACTTTGGAATTTGAAATGGAAAAATTTAGGGCCAATAAGAGAGAGAAAGAAAGGCAATTCGAAAGAGAAAAATGGTTGGCTAACCCATCTTCTCCCTCGCCGTCTTCCCCTGGTGTCAATGTTGGTTCAGTAATCAATTTGGTTCAGGCTTTGAAGTTCTTTCCCACGTTCCAAGAGTCGAACGTGGCGGAGTTCTTTGTATCTTTTGAAAGGATGGCTGCTAGGTTGCAGTGGCCAGAGGAACACTGGACCACGTTGGTACAAAGTAAATTTATTGGGAAAGCCCAGAAGGTTTATGTAACCTTAGATGAAAATTTGGCCTCAGATTATGAAACTGTTAAGGCTATTATATTGAAGGCTTACGAGTTAGTCCCTGAAGCCTATAGACGTTTTCGCAATTTGAGGAAAAATGGTGATCAGACTTTTGTAGAGTTTGCCAGGGCGAAACAACAGCTTGCTGAGGACTGGTTTAAGTCAAGAGAGGTGGATAGCTTTGACAAGTTAAAAGAATTAGTGTTAATTGAGGAATTCAAGCGTTGCATCCCAGATAAATTAAAAACCCATTTGGAAGAATTAAAAACGGATAAGCTGCAGGAGGTGGCTGTAACCAATGATGAATATGTGTTGACGCATAAAGTAGAGTTCCAGAATGTTATGTCCGAGGGAAGGTTGAACTAGAGTCAGGCCAGTCGTGGTAATTATTGGGAAAATGTTAGTTGGAATAATTATGGCAGTAATAGTCAACCCATATGACAAAGTAATAATCCTAATGATGTTTCTTTCAGGAATAATAATGATATTTCTTCCAGGAATGATCATATTTCTTACAGGAATAAAGTGAATAATTCTGGGAAGGATGTGGTCTGTTTCTTTTGTAAAAAAAGGGGGGTCATGTAAAAAGCAGGTGTTACGCTTTTAAGAAGATGCAACAATCTATTCGGAAACTGGTGATGGGTGTCGGAAATGAAAAGGCTGTGTCTGTCAAGGTCAAGACTGGAGATCAATGACAACCCTGCAGTTTCGCTAAATTCGTATCTCAGGGTTGTGTGCCAGCTGTAGGTTCGCCCTTAGAAAGGGGGGTGTGAATTTTCCGAGATACGGTGCCACGCAATCTTTGATCTTGAGAGAGGCACTGCCAGTTGACTTGGTTTTCTGGATTCGGTCAAGTCGTATCCTATCAGCGTTTTTCAGTTGGGTTGGCCGTCGTTTTCTGGGGCTATTGAATTGGCCGTTGTGGAAAATTTTCCAGTGAAGGGTATAGACAATGTTTTGGGTAACGAAGTTGTTTATAAGAATACAACTTGTCCAATTTTGATGATAAACCCTGAAATGTCCGTAGATATAAGTAGCTTAGAACGTAGTGATAGTAATAATGAAGTAGTAGGGGATGATTTAATTAAGCCTGATTGGACATGGGAAGAGCTTATTAAAGCTCAGAAGCAGGAATTCCACAGTTTGCCCAAGGAATCTGGTCCTCTGATTGATTTAATGGTACCCCAACTACCGAATCATCAATAAAATCCTGCACAGGTATAGTAGGCCTAAAGAGGCGGGTAATGACCACTGTGAAGTAATTCGTCAATCAATGGTTCCTTTTAGTTTCAGGTTGGGATTAATGTCGGTGGCTCATGAGAATCATTTGTCAGGGCATTTCGGCATTCGAAAGACGTCGTTGAAACTTCTGTCCGACTCCTGGTGGCCAGGTTTGAAATCAGACATAAAGAAATATGTCAACAGGTGTGGTATTTGTCAAAAGATAGGCAAACTGAATCAGTTGATTACAAAGGCGCCGTTAATCCCAATTCCTTTAGTGTCAGAAACTTTCCAGGAAGTCATAATTGATGTGATTGGTCCATTACCTAGATCTAGGAGTGGGAATGAATATATTTTTACTATCATGGATAGAATGTCCCAATTTTCTGAGGCTATTCCCCTCCGTACTGTCAAAAGTGCAAAGATTGTGGATGACCTAATAAGTTTCTTTACTAAGTTTGGGTTACCTAAAGTAATTCAAAGTGATAATGGTTCTAATTTTACCAGTAGATACTTCAGGAGTAAGATGGGAGAATTGGGGATTAAACATGTTACCTCGTCCCCATATCATCCGGAGACTCAAGGCATTTTGGAGAGGTTCCACCAAACTTTGAAGTCCATGCTGAGGAAATGTTGTCTGGCTCATGGATCCGAGTGGGATAAGAAACTTCCCTACTTACTTTTCGCTTTAATTTCATCTCCAGGTCAGTAAGTGGGTCTGTCTCCTTTCAATTTAGTGTTTGGGCATAATGTTCATGGTCCTTGGGAGGTCATAAGAGAAATGTGGGAAGGTGACAGTCCTGAGGTTAATTTATTGGATTACGTCTCTGGTCTTGGGGATAAACTGACGAAAGCTTGGGAGTTTGCTAAGAAAAGTTTGGTGAGTAGCCAAAACAAAATGAAATATTATTTTGCTAAAAAATCCAAACCACGCAGTTTTGCAGTAGGTGAAAAGGTCTTGGTGTTGTTACCTTTGTCAGGGAATTCCTCAAGGGCTTCATTTTCAGGTCCCTGGAGGGTAATTGAAAAATTAAAAGAAGTTAATTATTTGGTGGAGACCCCTGAACGTAGAAAACCATATCAACTCTGCCATATAAATATGCTAAAGAAATTTGTGGATAAGGAAAACGCGATTCCTGTGATCATTGTCGGAAAGGGTGATAATAATGATAATGCTTCCTTTTCAGATAACGATTTTGACAGAGGTAATTTTATTGACAAGGAGTGTTGGCCTTCTGACAATCAAAACTCTTTGAAAAATGTTGATGGTATAGTAATCCCTTTGGATTGGGAAAAACGGAAGGTATTGAAAAGGTTAATGTATGAATATAAGGATTTATTTTCTGATGTCCCTGGACGTACGTCTATTTTAGAGCATGATATAGACATAGGTGATGCTTATCCGGTCAAACAGTCCCCTTATCGGTTGAATCCTGTAAAAAGTGAGGTGGTAGCCAAGGAAGTGGAGTATATGTTAAGACACAGTCTCATAGAGCCGAGTAATAGTCCTTGTTCCTCACCGATGGTATTGGTTGAAAAATCTGACGGTAGTTACCGGATGTGTGTACATTATCGGAAAGTGAACGAGGTCACCTGTTCAGATAGTTTTCTTTCGCCTCGGGTGAAGGACTGTATTGATCGTTTAGGCCAAGCTAAATATATATTCGTAAATTTGATCTTCTCAAAGGTTACTGGCAGGTACCGCTGTCTAAGCTGGCCAGGGCCTTGTCCGCTTTTGTCACCCTCCAGGGTTTGTTCCAATGTCGTGTAATGTCTTTTGGGTTAAAGAACGCTGCCACCACCTTTCAAAGGTTGATGAATTCTTTGTTTGCGTGGTTTATATCGATGACATTGTGATCTATTCTGATGATTGGGAAACTCATCTAAAACGAATTAAGGCTTTGTTTAAAATATTGAGAAAAGCTGGTTTAGTGGTAAATTTAAGTAAATGTGATTTTGCTAGGGCAGAAGTGGTATACTTGGGACATACTGTTGATAATGGGAAGGTAGCTACCAAGAGAGCCAATGTAGAGGTAGCATAGAGGATGCCAGTTCCTTGCCGTAGGGATGTCCGGAGTTTCCTCGGCATGATTGGGTACTATAGACATTTTGTTAAAAACTTTTCAGATATTGCAGATCCTTTTACTAACCTTCTTAAGAAACAGGTAACATTTGTATGGGACGAGAAGAATCAAAATGATTTTGAGTCCCTCAAAAAGGTGTTATTAAGCTTTCCAGTGTTGAGAGCCCCCAATTTCAACATTCTCTTTTCTCTTGCTGTGGATGCCAGTGATGATGGGATTGGGGCTGTGCTGCTACAACAGGATGAGCAGGGGATATCTCATCCGGTAGTTTATTTCTCAAAGAAATTAACTCATCCTCAGAGGAAATATTCCACTGTGGAGAAAGGAATTTTGTCTTTGGTTATGTCAATTAGTCATTTTAATGTATAACTTTCCTCCACAGATTTTCCCATCTTAGTATTAGCGGATCATAACCCTTTAACCTTCCTTAATCGGTTTAAGAATAAAAACCAAAGGTTGGCCCGTTGGAGCATACTATTGCAGGAATGGATCTGCAATTCAAACATATTCTTGGCAAAGACAATGTTTTAGCTGATGCTCTTGGAAGCCTTCAGAGGCTGGAGTCACAAATTTAATCTATTCTCCCTTAATTTCGTCGTTTAAGAATTTTTGTCTCTTATGATTTGTTTGGGTGCGTGGGGGAGAAGACGGTCGCAGTAGTTTTTCTTGGATTAAGTCGTTGTGGTTTATGGTCGATTATTTCGAAGTTGTCGATGGTTTTGTCTGAAGTTTTGACTGTTAATGGTAATAATAAGGTTTATTGTAAAATAGGGTTAAGGATATGGTGGTGGTGTACTATGTATTATTTTTAAGGTGTCTAATGAGGCGCGGAGGTTTGGGTCCTCACTATCTGAGTGTAGGTTAGAGCAATATCGCTCTGTTATCATGTTAAAATAAGATTTCAGGTTTATAGAAGAAACCGTTTTAGAATTAATCATATTTCACAATCTGTGAGTGGTTTTATCACTTGGCCTGCGAGCCTAGTGGAGAGAGGTACTTCTCTGAACTTTTTGTGTGTGTGTGTGAAGTGGTGCTTTATATTTTAGTGCCGTTTGTGGTTAAAACCAGGACAATTATGGTTATATTTTATAGACTCTGCTCTAGAGAAACGGTTTGTGAAGTGAGGAGTTAAGCAGTATTCTGTGATACCCATGCTGTATGTATTTTTTAGGTGGTGAAGAAAAAAAATTTTTTTTTCTTTGTTAGCTAACCCTTTTTGCCATGCTTCTCTTTGTATTCTCTTTGTAAGTTAAGCCTTGTAAACATTGTTGTTTGTTACCATTTTCAGGTGTTTCATAAAACCTTATTGTTATTTTAGTCAATTAATTATTGAAATTTAAGAAAAAAAAGGTTTTTTTTTGTAGTCGTGGAGGTGTTAGAACTTTGTTCTTTTTTTCATTTAGTTTACCCTATTTTGTTATTTATTTTAGTATCCCCATTAGGGTTTTAAGTTTTCTTCCTCTATGTTATTTTGAGTTACTATTCCTGTTTTTGATCCTTGACTTGTTTTTTCTCAGAGTCCTGTTTTTGGTTTCCTTGGACTTCCGAGGTGTATTCGGAAGGTTCCAGTGTCCTAGTTGAGCAGTATAGTTCTGGCCTTCGTGTTGATACAACATTTTGGATTACAGCAAGTTCGCTCATACATTCTGCAAAAATTCACTTTTCCCTCGCAGTGATATCCTGTTGCAACGCTGCTGCCTCATCTTGCTGTAGCCTTGGGCCAGTATCTGCCTGGGGAACATCGCTGTAAGTATAAGTCTTTTACTTAATTTTGGTGACGTTGGAGAGACGTGGACCTTTCCTGTGGAGGTTGGGCCTTTAGTCTGCAGACTTTAAAGTATAGTGGGGAATACCTTCCCGCTACTTTGATTCACGCTCGGCCTTTGGAGTGTTGTGGGGAACCCCCTTCCAACCTTGCCTTACTCCGTTACGTTTCATTGGATCAACAGGCAGTTCTTCCTAAAAGGATCTTTGTGGATATTAAAACTCTTAGTGGTCACTTTGTATTTGTTAGGGAATCTTAGTTTTGTTAATTGTTAGGCTTCATTCTGGCCGTTATTTTCTCCTTTCTTTCTGGACCCCCTTATTTTTGAGGATATATGTTTTTGTTTCTTTAATTAATAGTGTGGGTGTTTTGCGCAAATTATTGTATTCATAGTTTGTGTGAATGTTATTCATATATTGATGTACGAGTATTTGTCGTGGTTCTGGCAATCATTTCTGTCTGTATTGTTTGTAAATATATTATAATTTTAGTTTTGGTATTTGTATCCCTCTCTGTTAATATTTGCACGCTGATTGTTATCTCACCTATCGTGACTTTAACTATGGAGACCACTCGCTGAAATTCATTGTTCTTCTGCAAAGTCTAGTATGTGTATGATAGCCTTTAGAAGAGAACGGTCCTAACAATATGAAATATCTCTGCGAAAAACCAACGTCAATTAGAAACAAGACATCATGTATGACTTTTACGCTACTTTGCAGACTTAATATGTGAACAGCAGTAATAATTTTCTTTCCTAACAAAGTGATGTTAAAACGCATTTAATGAATAAAAATAAAGTAAGATGATTACCTAATTGGTAAAGCTTCGTAAGTGAACGACTCGGGCGTGCTCTAGAACGTAAAGGTTCGTAAGTGAACGACTCTGGCGTGTCCTAGAACGTTAATGAATGAATTTATAAATAAGGTTCGTAAACGATGTTCTTGGATAAAATGGGAAAATTTTCAAAGGAATAAATATAGCGTTTCCATAGAGCGTGGACGTTTGTAATTGAACGGATTTATTATGTTGAGAAACACCTATGGTTGAAGCAAAATACGGAAACAAGTTTCGATGACACGGAATAAAGAATACAACGCTGTTACAAATTTCAGCTCCGAGGCGTTTAAATAAATCCTCCCTGATATGACGAGTACAAAATGCTTATAACTAACATGCACGGTTTGTTTTCCTTATGGTGAAGTCCTCAATGTATTTACTTTATTTAAATATGGAGAAACCTGACCCGTGCCCGATGGTCTGAATTGACACAATGGTCGAACTCACGTAGTATTCTTCTAGAATGTGGGGATGGTGTTAAACAAGATCGCGCTTCGCGTGGTATTTGACGGGGGTGGGGGGGCAACGTGCTGCTCGTTGTGAACGAAATCTTGGGCGAAAAGTTAGAAAAAGACGAACGGTTTTCTGAGCGCTCAGGATTTCGAATAAACTTATAGAAAAGGCAATGGGTTCGTGGTTTAAAGAAAAAAAACAAAATAATTACTGAAATTTTAAACAGGGTTTTTTTTACAAACCTACTTTTGCAACAAGGGAAAGAGATTGCAGATAAAAATATCCGGTTGGGCTATAATTCGGAATTTTACGTAGTGTTACTTTAAAAGACAAATTGTCCAGGGCACATGGGAAATAAGCACACTATTTACAATTAAATTTCACTGATTAGCTAATCCTAGATTAAGACATGCAGACTACCATGGAATCACAATTCTTGTTTTTTTTTTTGGATGATACGCTCTCTCTTCGTTAGAAAAATCTTGTTAATTCAGGGGCTATTGTTTCCAACAGTGTACACAGTCACGGTTTTATTCGCACCTATGATAAGCTAAAAATTATAACATCTATTTAAATATTGGAACTTGCTTAAAGTAGAGGGGTATGATTAGGGTCATCTCTAATTATACAGACCAGCTAGCAGTTGCTATTCCGCTGACAATTGCAAAGCTTTGCATACTCGAATTGACTTTTAGCAGTTGTTACTTGGCCTTTGTTTTCAGGGGTCCAATCTGGGGTCTAGCTCTTGAACAGGGGGCCTTGAAGAAATCTGACTGTAATTGCTAGGTCAGGCAATCGTAAAGAAAAAAAAAAAAACAGTTGGACTGAGGGCCATACTTCAACAAGGGGCTTGCAGATAAGCACTTAGGTTTACTTAAAATGGGATATATTTACAATTAAACACATCAATCAGAAGACTGGGGAATGATAGGCAGATCCAATAGGGGCTTCCACGTGGTTAGTTATGCTATCACTATTTAAAAATTTAATAGTCTATGATTAATACTCTCGAAAGGGATACTGAAGAATTTATTGCAGTGGCCTTTCACTGTAAGAAGCACAAGACAAGTCGATGTTTCCACAGCCAATGTACCGTCTTATAACGGAGCGATGGAGGGGCCTCGTAGAATTTCACCAGTTCTGGAGGGGTGAGTTTAATGGGAAAATGCACAGGTAATGCGACTGAGTGGTTGAAAGGTGACCACGTGGAGGGGTTAGATCAATAAAGGGACAATGCAAATGGTTAGTGTGTCGATCTGCTCACGGGGTGTTCTGAGGTGATGACCGATGGTTTTCACCTAATATGACCTCGGGGCTTATTTTTTTGCTCCTCCCAGAGGTCACTGTCGTCGCAACAATGGCGGCCGTGCCCTCGTTTTCTGTTAGGATTTTTCCCAAAATCCTGGTGACTTTTGGCAATCCATGTTTGCCAGTTTTTATGTGGAACTCAACTTTTCTAGCGGATTTTCGACAGGTTTCGTCTCCATTCGCCTTTTAACTGAAAAGAGGTAATTCAAGCAGTCACCAGGTCTTTAGAAAAGATAAACAGATGCGCCAAAAGGGAGCATGGAGAGAAATTTACATAAGGGCTGAGTTTCTCGCGCCCTTCTCAGTCGGGTATCAGTGCGAAATTACGTTATTTTGGGGTGAAAACAGTTTGGAGGTTTGGGTTAGCTTTCAGAAGTGGTTTCCTACTTAAAATATATATATATATATATATATATATATATATATATATATATATATATATATATATATATATATATATATATATATATATATATATATATATATATATATATATATATATATATATACATTATACACATATATTTAAGTACTGACATTATTGAAATTTACGCAATTATTTTTTAACTAGGATGTGAGGAAGTTATAAGGTTTTGCAGATCATTTTATTCTGTTCATAAGTTTCTAATGATTAGATTTTTCTTTTCCTTCACCATTTCATTGTTCATTGATCACCATGGTAATTGATACTGTATTGTTTTTATTATTCTTCTATAATATCATAAATCATCAATACCTAATTTATCAGATTTACATTACATGCGACGAATGTTATTTTTTATTATATATCCCTTTTTCAATGGAAAGAAAAGGAACATTAAACACAAAATAGTAAGTTTTTTTCTCTCTCTCTCTCTCTCTCTCTCTCTCTCTCTCTCTCTCTCTCTCTCTCTCTCTCTCTCTCTCTCTCTCTCTCTCTCTACATGACTAAAGGCATAATTTGATAAAGAAAGTGATAATACAGATGAATTTCCATATTCATTTTTACCAATTAAAAGAGTTTCTGTCATTTATAAAGAACTAAAAAGATGAAAAAAAAAAACAAATTCAGAAAATATATAAACATACGAGATAGTATCATTGGAAGAAGCTTTCTATGGCATAAGTTGGATAAAAGTAAACAATATCTGAATAACGAATAGTTATGAATTTGAATATTTTCACAAGATGAACACGGTAATCTTAACTCAACTTTTATGACAGAATTTCAGTAATTTACATGTGGTGTTATTGTCAGACACAAGGATCGACACGAAGTCCTGTACTGTAATCTTTAATTATATGTGACATGATCATAATTAACACTGGAACTGTATCATTCACTCCACGGTAATCTGAGCAAACTTCCGCAAATATTTTGGTACTGCATCTTCCAAGTGTATCAACAAGGAATCTTTGATAACGGTTCATCTCTTCAACAATCAGTCCCATAAATTCGTTATCGAAAAATTCAAAAAAATAATCTACTTCCTTTGAATTTTCATTCTTGACATTATACCACTACATCTGCAGTCAAATACGGAATCTCTGGGCTGGAAATTACTGGCAACCTACTCCCACTACATTCTGGCTACAAAAGGTTGAGACTCGAAGGTGATTGCACTGTTTCCATATTTTATTAAACCCGTTCAAACTTCAGGAAAAAGGGTGATAATTTGATAAATCTAGTTTTTTTTTTTTTTTTTTTTTTTTTAGTGGGGCTGCCTTTTCTCGTGTATGGATGATTAAGTGAAGCGACCGCGGGTCAAGGTAATTAGAGGATTGTCTCTCACCTCCCTCCATTCGTCAGTTGAAAAGCAAAGTAAAAAGAAAAAAAAATTATATTTGCACCTTGCTGTACAATTTTATTTTGCTCAATACAAAATTTAATTAAAGGTGTATAATATATATATATATATATATATATATATATATATATATATATATATATATATATATATATATATATATATATATATATATATATATATATATATATATATATATATATATATATATATATATATATATATATGTGTGTGTGTGTGTAGTACATACGTTGTGTGTGTGTGTGTGTGTGTGTGTGTGTTATGCGTGCATACACATATAATACATTACTCAAAAAAGTCATTTGTAAGGAAAAACAAGCAGCTGGACTGTACTCTCGAAAATGTCCATTCTCAGGATTAACCTAATCCTCGAGGTTAATCCTGAAAGTGTACCTTTTTGGATTAGGATTCAATACCTCCTTCGGCAAAATGGGAAACGTGTCAATGCCGCTAACTATAGGAAAGTCTCAACCTTTCATAACTATAATATAACTCTTCTCTCGATCTGCCGGCAATCAACGCAATGATAGCATATGATACACCCAGGTTCCGGGCCATTTTAAGAAATGTATCGTAAACGATCCAGATGTAATCAAAGGGTTAAGAACCTTACATTCACGAACCACTTAGAATTGTTCACCTATGAACCCTATGTTCTAAGAATGCCTTAAATTCTTTCCTTTGAGAACCTCACATTCTACGAAAAACCTGAAACTGTGCCTGTGAGAACCTTACGTTCTATGCACAACCTAGATTCGTTCACCTAAGAACTCATCACGCCTTTCAAGCAGACTAATTATGTGTATTTAAGAGCCCGTTCTTCGAACAATCTATTAATTGCGTTCACCTGAGAACCCATCACACACTTCAAGCTACTAATTGCGTTCATTCAAGAGCCCATTCTTAGAACAATCTATTAATTACGTTCACCTCAGAACCCATTACACTCTTCAAGCTACTAGTTACGTTCATATAAGAGCCCATTCTTCGAACAATCTATTAATTACGTTCACCTGAGAACCCAGCACACTCTTTGAGCTACTAGTTACATTCATTTAAGAGCCCGTTCTTTGAACAACCTATGAATTACGTTCACCTTAGAAACCCTCATGCTCTTCAAGCTAGTAGATACATTCAACCAAGAGCGCATTTTTTAACAACTTATTAATTGCGTTCGCCTAAGAACTCCCCACGCTCCATTTAAGAGGACATTCACCGAACAACTTAGAAGAGAACCGTCCTTCGAAAACTCTAATTATGTTCATTCAGGGTAAGATAGCCTGCTCCCTGTAATAAACTACCCTCGACGCCTCGGCAACATGTCTTTCTTCGCCGACGAAATCAAAGCCCTTTGTCGTTGCCTCTAAATCCCTGGGGTTCAGGGACCAAGAGTTACAAGATTGGGTCAAGGCCGGAGAGGAAAGAAAGAGAAAGGACAGAGAAGCCAGAGAGGAAAGGAGAGAAAGGACAGAGAAGCCAGAGAGGAAAGAGAGAAAAAGGACAGAGAAGTTAGGGAGGAAAGAGAAAGAAAGGAAAAGAAGAGAAGGAAGAGCGAGACAGGCAAGAAAGACTAGCAGGGGGGAGCGAGGGAGGAAGGAAAGAATAGATAAGGAGGAGAAAGATCGCGCCCATGAGCTCACCATAGCCGCCCAAGAGGTCTGTAGCCATGCAACTGCGTCTCCTCATCCCTCTATCACGTCTCCCCATCCCTCTATCACGGCCGCCAGCTCCATGACGCCCTTTCTTGCAATTGCCTACATGGTGCATTTCAAGTTGAATTTAACAGAACCAGTCGGCCTTGTCCACATGAGTACCACCTCTGGCACAGTGCTATTACTATCTACATTGGCAGATGCCCCTGCCAGAGAAGTCGTGCCATCTGACTGCCTTTTGATGCCCTTTGGGCTCGAGAACAAACCTAACCATCCTTCATAGACTAATGAATAATTCTAGTATATTAATCATAATCTTTACCTATTCTTGCATCTGTCATTTATTTTTCTTGTAATTTAAATCCCGAGTCCCCAACTCACAAAATCTGTGCACTTAAGCACCTAGTTGTATATCATGTACTTAGCTACGTGCCGCAAGGCACCCATGTTGTTAGTGCCACTCCTAGCACCGTGCCGCTGTACAAGTATAGTGGCATCACCTAAGTTAAGCCCACGAATACTTCGTTGTAATGCTTCCTCAAGGCACTCTAACAGCATGTCTTTGAACTGCCAAAGTAACCTTATTAATTAAGTACATGACTACCCTTACGTTTTACTGCCATACTAATTCAATTATTGTTTCCCATGTTGTTACCCAGAGTCGTGAAATATTAATTCATAGAATACTTTAATTTTGGATTTGCTATTATGCTGCCCTAAAGTAATAACATGAGAGCTATAAGAAACTAACTTGTAGCATAACTATCCACGATAACGTAAAGCTTAAAAATCAGTGACATACTTTGCAACTGGTTGCCTTGCAGAGTTATTGAATTTTTAAATTTAATATCACCAGAAAAGGGAAGTATAGAGAATTATCAGTTTGTGCAGTTGAATTAACTTAGTTGTTGACATTTCCACCCAATTGAAGGTGCAATTGTCAACTTTGTGGGGGAGTTGTAACGTGGGAAATCACTTAGTAAGCCAACTCAACCTCCAACCTGCCTTATTAAGTAAAAGTAGTATTGTTCATACTGATAATTAACTGTAAATTCTCTCCATGCTTCCCACTTTAATAAATTTCTTAATCTTTCCTAAACCTGGTGACTTCTTTGAAAAACTCCTTTCAGGTGAAGGCAAATGGAGATGAAAGCCTGCCTCCCGGACGAACCAGCTTTGGGATGAAGTCCGCCAGAAAAGTTGAGTCCCCCATAAAAACCAACGAACTTGTGATTGCCAGAGGTCACAGAAAACGGAGGTTATGATACATGTGACTGAGTCGCCATCTTGAACCCCGAGGGCAGATGCTAGCGCTCCTAGCGCCATCTGAGGAGAGAGGAAAAATAATCCGCCAAGGTCATAAAACACGGGGCACAAGCAACCTCACTTTTTACGGGCTGCTCCAAGAGCAAGAGCCCGTGCCAGCACAAGGGTGGCTTAATCTTAAACAACAACCTCACTCTCAGAAACCCTCCTGGCTCCAGATCTCACACACCTGTCCCTTGTTCGCTCCGTTTGAGTTATCTCTCGTGGCCACCCTCGAGTAACTTTCAAGTGTTACCCATTAAACTCATCCCTCCATTCCTGGTGAAATTCAACGAGACTCTCCATCGCTCCATTTTAAGGTAACGTCCTGATTCGAGGTTCTTTCAACAATCACGTATCTTGAATTTTTTACGAATTTCATTTTCTTTTCTAAAGTGCGAATTCTCACAAAGTCCTGGTTTCGTTAGTCCAGTGTGAATTTTAACGTAAACATCTCCCACCGGAATTGAGTCATCTTGGCACCATATGTGCGACCCTCGATTCACCTGCAATTGTTATAATTTTCCTCACGTAACCACTTACATTCTCAAATTGCAGACGGTGTTCCTAGTTGTAGAAACATCTGCTTGTCTTGTGCTCCTTGCCGTGGCCTTGCCACTGCAATCAATTCTTCAGTGTCCCTTTCAAGAGGATTACTCATAGATTCTTCAATGTTTGAACAATTGCTGTAATGCAGAACTTTGTTTTACCTGGCTGTCATTCTCCATTCTTCTGACTGACGTGTTTATCTGCAACAGTTCCTTGTTGAAGTACGGCCTTCAGCCCAAATACAAGTTTCTACCTGACCGAGCAATTGCAGTCAGAGCTACAATTTTTCATGGTTAGTACCCTATTCTCCAGCTAGACCCCAGGAATGGATCCCTGAGCAAGGAATACAACTAGCAGATCAGAGTATAAACTTAATAATATATATATCCTATGGTCAAAAGGGTATGGCGACAGTGAAGCAGCCATGGCAAATGTGGTTTCCTCGTTATGTGAACAAGACAATTAAAGACTTCCTTGTGATTCTCTAGAAGACTTTACTTGAGAAATTTGTATAATTCAATTGAGGGCAATATTGTAACTAAAATATTCCTAGCAGTAACATATTTGACAGCACTTTCTTCATGTGTTGCCTAATCTGCATTTACTCTGAAGGGATGGTAAAGAGGAGAACAATTATATTATTGGGTAAGTAGAGAGAGAGAGAGAGAGAGAGAGAGAGAGGAGAACTTTGACCCCAGTGATATCGTGGAGACCCTGTATAAATATTTTGCAGTATCGCAGACACACACTGCAAACACACACACACACACACACACACACACACACACACACACACACATATATACCCTATATATAATATATTTTGCAGTATATATATATATATACATATATATATATATACATACACACATATATATATATATATATATATATATATATATATATATATATATATATATATATATATATATATATATATATATATATATATATATATATATATATATATATATATATATATATATATATATATATATATATTGTAATGAACCGCAGTCAGTTCAGCAGGTTCTTTAAAACAAAAATATCAGGACTGGAATGACTGGCAGAAAAAAATGAGACAGACAACGGGGAAAAGGGAACAACAAAATGAGCAGAATAACCTTAATACTAGTTTATTAACATTAAGATATATACATATTTACAAATGAGTCAAGTCTGGCATAAATCAATAAATATACATCAAACAACCAAAGAGTCAGTCAAATAACAAAGACGTAGCAAAATTAGTTACTTTAAAGTGAAACATTATCACAGCAAAAAGTAACAAATACCATATAAAAGCGAACAACATATTAGCTACATCAAACAATAGTAAATAATACACACAGCATAATGATTAAAAGTTACGCAAGTAACATAAATAATGTATAACCAAAAATACACAAATAACAGATCAACAAAGCAGCACAAGTAATGAAAGTTATCATAAATACCAATTACTCAATACATAAAACATCTGTAATGATAATTAACAATCCTCTTACAGTGCAAACCACCTCCCCAGAGATGTCAAGACCACTAACAAGTGTCACAGAGGATGACCATCAAAGGTCATCGAGGATGACCATCAAAGGTCATCGAGGATGACCATCAAAGGTCATCGAGGATGACCATCAAACTACTGCCTTGAAGTCGTCAAAACCGCCCCATGACGGCAAACAGGAACATCTCCATAAAACAGACGTTCACAGCAGAGTCGATGCGACGGCCAAATTGCTGTCCCAGAGGAATGCCTCCTCTCCGCAGATGACTAGGGTTAAGCCATCAACTCATCCTCGAACTCGAAGTCGAACTCCACATCCTCGAAACTGTAGGGGCCAACAGGTAACAACTACCTGTCCATGCTGCTATGCTGTCTGGACCCTGACTCGATGATTACCCAGACTTGACTGTCGCTACCAAAGCGAAGACAACAGACGTAAACTCTGTATACAGAAAAATAATCACCACCGGGAAAAGGAGTGCACCCACAACAAGGAAACAATTGTTCCATAAACAAAACAGGCACTAAGCCTCACACACAAACATACACACACACACACACACACACACACACACACACACACACACACACACACATAATATATATATATATATATATATATATATATATATATATATATATATATATATATATATATATATATTATATATATATATATATATATATATATATATATATATATATATATATATATATATATATCTATCCCGTGATTAGTGATTATGAATGCTGGAAGTATCGATACTATTGTCAATGCCAGCTTTATCTTCTAACACTATAACGACGGGTGAATTCTAATTTCCCAAAGCTTATCATCTGCCTTTTCATTCAAATAAACACAACCTGTTGTATTTAACATTCTTTCACCTACCAACTTTTTTTTTTTTTTTACCGCACATTCATGTACCATTTACCTGGTCTCCCTCTCCTCGTTCCACTCAAAACTTCGGGATGCGAAAGAGATTTTCACCAGTTTACGGGTATCTATACCTTTCACTTGAACAAACCACCTAAGCCTGCCTTTTTTGCCACAATTTGCTGCATCTCTACATTTCTCAGTCTTCCGACTCGTCTTACTTCCCTCATATTATGCAAATAATTCATTTTATAACAAAAGGAAATTTCCTCGCACTGGATTTTAGCTTGTGCACTCAATGAAAGTGAACTCCACAGTTTCTTTATACATCAGAACATTTGGTGATCACTCCTTTTCTTTTTCATATATTTTGCAGAGATCCTTCAGCTACTTATTAGCTCACATTTTCCATAATACGGTTCTTCTGTCATCCTACCATTATTTGCTGAATTGTCATCTTTTCATTAGCCATTCTAATATTCAGTGTACTCACTTTTAGGTTTCTATTTACTATCATGATTTTACTCTTTTTATATTCTCTTTTATTTTTTTCTGATTACAATTTTAAATTCTCACAGATGTTTTGGCAGTTTTTTTTTTTTTTTACATTATTAGCAAATTCTGCAATCATCTGCAAACTTCAGTCTGCAACACTTCATTCACGATGCTTTTTTTTTTCCTAGAAAACAGCAAACATCTTATTATTGTTTCACTGACGTTTCTGTAACTCAGTCTGTAGAGATATCAAATACAGAGACACAATACACCTTTGATTGAGATCCAGGTTTTTACTTGAACACTCTCCTGTATTATACACATTCCTTTCTATTCAAATGCACTTTCTTACTGTGACCTTATCGATGGTATTTCGCTCTCTCACATACGTCTGTTTTCAAATCATACTGTACAATTGGTCTTCCTAGTTCTCCGAATTGCAACTAGTTAATAGGTCATACGCCAAGGATTTTTTTTTCTCCTTCATTTTTTCCTATTCCTGGAACATATAAGCTTACCATAATTTTGTATGAATTTCACGCTCAGCTTTCCCAAAAAGATATTTGAACTCTTTCAGAGAGGAGTAGTAATGGGATGATAATTTAGAGATATTCCCTTGAAAAACTGAGTTTTTCAAGAGAGGAAAATGTAAACGAAAATGTAAACTAGGGGAGGCTATGAAGTTAGATACAGTAGAAGCCAGAAAGGTTGAGTAATACATGTTAGTATGGAAAGTGAAAGTAAGGAAGCAGTTGATTTGCATAGGTTCTTGCAAGAATGTAACTGCATATGTGAAAGATATAGAAAAGAGAAGGAGTGTATACAGAAACCAAGGCTGTAATATAGGATGGGAATCAAAAGCGAACTCTCCTTTACTGAATTAAATTATGGATATTTAAAGAAAGTGAAAGAGAAAAGGTTGAAGTAATTGGTATGCACTGTCTGTACAGTTTATTGTAGTATAAAAAAATAATGAGTTTGAAAAGTATGGCGTTAAGAGGTAGTAAACAGATTTCGTCCCCATTTTGGGAACATACTTACCTTTAAATTCCCAGCTTTACATATTCAAATATAATGATTTTATCATATTAGGTATAATTTTAATATATGATTAATCATCATAGATGATGAAGCCAAAAAATTTCAAAATTTTTCCTTTATTTTTTTATTTACGTTTTCTAAGATATTTTCGAAAATTAGTGACCCGAAATAAACTTTATTTCGATAAGAAAAAATTCATATTTTATTATTTTATTTGTTTAATATATACCCTGAATACTTTTTCTTCTTTAATATATTGTATCTATCATGATTTTTATTATATTAATGTCACTGTAAATATTTTTGTAAAATGTTCCCAAAATGCGAATGTTGGGACTTAGATATGCTGGATACCCTGATTTACTCAATATCCTGAATGGACATCTTTTGCTGCTCTCTGCTGAGATTGACACAGCAAGTTTAGTTCTGTGGACTAAACATCAGAAGTGTTGTGTGCATAGCAGACAGTTTGAGCCCAGTATCTGTTGAGACGGCACCAGGACAAGTGGAATTTCACCATACGTCTGCTATCCAAGGATAGCAAAAGCTTTCGTGGATGAGTGTTTATTATTTTTTTATTCTTATTATCATTATCAAAATCATCATCATCATCACCATCATTATTATTATTGTTGTTGCCGTCGTCGTCATCATCATCATCATCCTCATCATTATCATCATTTTACCATCATCATCATCTTGTTGCTGTTGTTGTGTGTATTGTTGTTGTTGTTGTCGTGGACATCGTCATCGTTCGTTGTTTTTTATGTTGTTTTATCGATTTTTTTCATTCAGATCACAATTTTCTATGTGAATAAATCTGCACTTCATATGCATTTCTATCATATGATACAACATATTTCTTACTGGGAAAACATAAGGTTCATAAATTATTCCTAAGCTGTTTTGATGCAATGATCTGAATGTTTGTTTCTAACATATTTACTCTTTTTATTCAGGGCAAATACCCCTCGAATGCACTATCGATTCCTACGTGATGCTGCTGAATTAGTTACTCAATCAAATTCTGAAGATATTGATATCGTCATTCTACCTCCTTCTGGTGGTAATCAGCCTGCTGATAGTGATGAAGAAAATGATGATGCTGCTCTGGCTAGAGAAGGTATGCCTGAAGAGATTAGTGGAGAGTTTGAAGTTCGTGAAAATGAGGACGATGAGGTCGAAAACTTCAGAGAAAAAAGGAAGATGGCGAAAAAGGGAAAATCTATCATTTGATCTACACTCAGTTCCTGCAGGTGATTGTGAAGCTCATTTAGGAAAAGGAATGTTTGATATATATAAGCTGTTCTTCCCGGATTTGTGTGCTCAACGAGATAAAAACGACAATGATTTTTCTATTGATGAAGAGGATATGACAAAGTTTTTGGGATTAGTTCTGATAAGTGGATATCATAGCGTGCCTTCTGAGAATGACAACTGGTCGACAAGTGATGACTTAGCTATACCACTGTTTCCTAACACTATGAGCAGGGAAAAGTCCAAATCAATCAAGAAGTATTTTCATGTTGCAGATAACAATAATCTGGCAAAATAAAATATGGCAAAGATTTTACCCCTGCTTGATATACTCAGAGAGAATTATAAAAAACATGGTATTTTTCATGAATTTCTTAGCATTGATGAATCAACGATCCTTTATCATGTCCATCAGAGTGTTAAGTAGTTCATACGAAAAAACCTGTCAGATTTGGTTATAAGATGTTAATGATATGCAGTGCTGATGGCTATCCATATAACTTTTCAATTGACTGTGGTAAGGATGAAAACAGGAAGCTGCCACTTGGATCTCAAGTTGTTATGGACATGTTGCAGCCAGTAGTGAATAAGGATTCATGTGGCATATTTTTTGACAACTTTTTCACCAGTTATACATTTATGGTTGATCTTACAAAACAATCAGAGAAAACCGTACAGGAAAATGTCCTCTTTTGCCAGAGAAGGAAACTGAGAAAAAATAGAAAGGTTCTTACGGCCACAGATCAGATGATACGGTCTTATGTACAAGATAGAATGATAACAGTATTGTTGCAGTTACCAGTAACTGCTATAGAGTCGGTCGGTCCCGTTCAGAAAGTTAATAGACGGGTGAAGAATAAAAAAAAAAAAGGACAGCGGAACAGCCATATCCAATAAGCATACATTATAAAGGAATGGGCGGGATAGATGTATGCTACAAAATGTTGTCAACTTACAGGCCAAAGCTGCGATCAAAGAAATGTTGGTGGAATATATTTTCACAACTACTGAATCTCTCCTGTAGTTAACTACAATATATTCTCGCAACTACTGAATCTCTCCTGCAGCTAGCTACAGATTCTACCAGCATGTGAAACCTGACTCTCTCAAACCCATAAGGATTTCAGACGTGAAATAGCCCGTACGATGGTAAAAATCTTAAAATTTCAGAAGCAGACAAGGAGGGCCAACATCATCTGTACCAAGGGCAGTGCGATATAAGATAAATCAGTTTCTTGAGCAATGCTCTCAAGGTGGGTGCTATGGCTTTAAGAAAAACACACGCCTGAATTGCAAAAAGTTTGAAAAAGGCTCCATAAGAAGTGTAGCATCACATTCCACAAGAAGTAACTTCAATTGTTTCTCAAAGGGTTAAAGAACTTGGAAAGGTGGATCAGTCTTTTAGGGTGGCTTGGACATATGAAGGAAATGGAGGGCAATAAGCTGGTGAAAGGTGTATAATTCGGAAGTGCTTGGAAGATCTAAAAAAGAAAGATAAAGTGCAGGATAAGTGTAATGGGAGAGGCAGCGGAACAGTGAGGCATGAATAAACAAAAATAAGTAAAATACGTAAACGATATAGAGGTGAAAATGAGGTGATTGTACGGGAGCTCAGTGTTGTTAATGGAATTCTGAAGCATAATATACAGCATATATATATATATATATATATATATATATATATATATATATATATATATATATATATATATATATATATATATATATATATATATATATATATATATATATATATATATATATATATATATATATATATATGTATATGTATGCATGCGTGTGTGTGAGTGTTTAAGTATATGTGACTCCGTTGGAGACCGGAGTACACCGTTCTGTCTCTAGGAGCGAATTTTTCATTAAGAAACATGAGAAATTTCGTAAATCGAAGAGAAAAGAAAATTTTTACACTCTTTGGCAACCCTGAAACGGATATTAAAATTCATCTTTTTGGTTCATTGGACTGTGAAAGCGATTACACGGCAGCTTTCGTCACTCGCCGACAACACAGGCAGCACGGCTTTTCATTACACCTGCCAGCACCCTCCACCGGGCCTGATCTTCTTGACTCACTTCTAAATGGTCTTACACTTAATAAAAGCTCTAACAACATAATGTCTCCCATCCTCTCATCTCCCGATACCTCCACCTTCAAGATTCATTACTTTCAGAAAATATTTTTTCAATATTGTATTACTGATTTTTGTAAGAAATGTCTTGATGTGGAATTCATTCTATTATCATTCACACGCTGTCCGAGTACCTTTCCACCGCACGAGTTCAATAATCAAAAAGTTTTATAGTCTGCCCCGGTAATCCTTTAACTTGCTTCTGTTTTTGTGATTTCTCTTTGCTCATTCTTCCTTCCAAAAACCTCCTCTCAGCTCCACTGTTCAGGGCAGCGTTCGAACTGGGTTTGCACATTTTAAGGCCGTTTACGATACTCTACTCTGCCTTGCTCTCATCGAGTGAATATGGCATGAAGTCTCTGAAGACGACCTGATATTAATTGCATTAAAGATCGGTTTGCTTCCACATATTTCACTGATAAAAGAGCTGCGTCTGGAGACAACATAATATTTCAATCATCTGCGAATAGACTAACCATCTCTATCTTCCTTTTCCGGGGACTCAAATCATACAAAGGCAAGAGATGTCCATGGATCTCTGCCTCTCCTCTCAAACGAATGTCAGCTGCCCTGCATATCCTTACTAGAGGAAGATCACAATTATGAAGACACTAAACTTTCAGTGGCACTCTTAGTTCAGGCACTTAGCAGGATACTACCAGGAGCATGTATCAATGTTCTGCCAGCGCTACAACAAGCTTATTGCAACTGAGCGGAAGAATACATAATAATATTGCATGGTAGGCTAAAACACAGAGAATACAGAATAATATTACAGATATATTATTATGCCTTCCTGTCACAAGCATGTTGCCCAAAGAGGTATGGGACTGTGAAACAAAATACAGTAATGAAAAACACATTTACATACACGCACACACACATGCACACACACACACACACACACACACACACACACACACACACACACACACATATATATATATATATATATATATATATATATATATATATATATATATATATATATATATATATATATATATATATATAAAACCCAATCACAACTAAAATATATTTGTGGAGAAATACAAAAATTTACAGCTTCGACAAGAGAAACTATCTGTGGACTTGGTCACTAAAAAAAAATCCACTGGGGATGGACTGCCGTCCAAGCTATTTGTTTCCCTCATTCTTCATAAATATATTTTAATCAAGGAAACTCATGCAAGTATCACTGCATTATCCTTCAGTATAAGTCTGTATATAACAATTGCTATATATATATATTCGATAAATATATTTATATATATTCATATATATATATATATATATATATATATATATAACATATCCCATTATATATATATATATTTATATTTATATTTATATTTATATAATATATATATATATATATATATATATTTTTATATAATCATCCCCTTGTATTATATATACAAGTATATATATATATAATACAAGATTGGACATAGATGGATACAGTTTTGCTAGAATTCCATAAGCTATTCTATTCTTAAAACCCAATTTCCTCTACTCTGTGTACTGGCAAGACTTGTCATTTCAGGTCAAGCCCTGGGTAGGCGGAGTTTTGAAGCAAGCGACAAGAGAAACTGCCCCTACTCTGGACTCTCCACGCAGTCATCACAGCGTCAGGACGTGTGGCTGCCGTCCAAGCATTCTTTGTTTCCCTCCTTTGTTCATTCCAAGGAGAAATTTGCTATTTCAACGGACCAAGGAAACTCATGCAACTGATCACTGCATTTGCTAACCCAGCGGTAAGTCTGAATTGACAATTACTCACAGTTCTCTTTCCCTTCGACTGAAACTCTCATTTTCCCGTTATTCAAAGTTTCCTCTCTTAAACAGTCACTGGCTAAGAAGTCCCAGTAAAACATATCCCACTTATGAAGTTATCTCTCATGTAAAATTATTGTTGTCTAGTGAAGTCACATAACTTATCCTCGATGGTGTTAAATGTACTATTTTTGAACTATGTTATCTGGATATGTCTTTTTCCAGAATTCCATGTGTGTTTGTGTGTGGGAGAAGAACCTAACATCATTAGTATCAAGAGAAGCCTTAAATCAAAACCTGGATGGAAGGGAAATTCTTATACAGTGTCTGAAGAAGCAGGTTAACCTGTTGCATTCATTCTATGTAGCATTGAAGTTTGTCTGATTTGGACTTATTTCTGAGCTGCTGTTAGCTCCTGTAAATAATCCATTCACTTTATTTGTGCTGCTGAAACTAGTGTTCCAGTAAGTTTGCTGAACTCATTCCTGTAGTTATGAATAACCTCCATTCTTTGTTAAATAGTGTTAAATGGTGACCTGATCTAGTCACTATCTGTCCTTTAGAGTTAAGTTTGATCCTTATCTGAGACATTACATGAGTCTTAGGTAATCTTTCAACTAAAATCTAAGGACTATATAAATCAAAGTAAAAACTAAAACCCTAATTAAAAAATCAACGAAAAATAACCAAAAATTACAAGAATAACAATATATGTATCAGAAAACCTTCTAAGGAAATAAGGTTCCAAAATCATAAACCCCAATTACAGAAAATAACTCATCTGTCAAAACATGAACACGTCAATCAATTAAAACAGGTCATCTATATATCATATATATCCTTGTATAGGGATATAAAAATAATGGATAAATATATAATAAATATTAAAAATCATAAAATGTAAAAATTGCAGAAACACACATTTCACTGTCACAGGAGATACCGTGTGTGTTCTGAAAAACAAAGTCTAAAAAACTCTAACCTTGGCAGGCAACTCCTCTAAGAGAAGGAAAATTCTGAAATCAAACCAGTGGATGGAAGGGACCCTTTAGCATTATATTCATTATGATGCAGGAACGTACTTTTTGTATGACATCATTCTAAGAGCAGGTTACTTTGAATACAAACTTTGTTCTCCAACCTTGAGCTGTGCCATATCCACTGTAGCATAGTCTTTTTTTGTTCATTTACCCGTTTTCTGAAAAGTGTGTAGAACAGGCTGATAAGAAAAGTTTCTTGGTGGATATAGATTTATATATACACAACACATCACACACACACACACACACACACACACACACACACACACACACACACACACATATATATATATATATATATATATATATATATATATATATATATATATATATATATATATATATATATATATATATATATATATATATATATGTGTGTATATATATATGCATATTCACCCAGTATCACAATAGTTCCATGGCATCTAAGTATGCACAATTCACTCACAGGTCTAGTCTGGGCTCATCTAGATGTGAATATTTCTCTTGTCCTCAATGAGAGGGTCTCTGAAGACTGTCACCCACTGCATAAGATTATGTGAGGTCAGCAACTGTTTAGCAGCCATAAGGCCGCTGGTGTATGGCTCCTGAAATGATGGATCTTGTATCTGATTTGAAAAAGGTTGCACTCTTGCATTGTTCATTAGAGTGTAGGAAGAAATAAAATTAGTTGGTTGTAGTGAAGACTCCATTATTCAAAGCAGTAGAGGAGCTGACAGTACAAACTAATGAGTCCAGGTGTGTATGCTGCTTGCTCAGTGTGATGTAGACAAAGGTGTTCAAACTATGACATTGTTTGTCCATATGTATTCAAAGATATACTATGCAGTAGGCTTGAGGTAGTAACTGAGGTGGTAAGGGTCATATTAGTGGGGCAGATGAGAGTAATTTTTAAGAAGAATCGTGCAAATGATGATACAAACATGAAATTTGGCACAATTGTTCTCCAAGGAATACTAATGAAATCTGCCCGATTGGCCAATTGAAAATCCAAAATGGCGGCCATTTTTCAAGATGGCCGCCAAAATAACCACCCAAAGTTGATGTTTTGCTTAGAAATATTTGTAGTTGTCCAAATTGCATGATGTAAGTGTGGATTACTGTTTTTAAGCCTGCTGATGTATATTTTCTAGTTTATAACATGGTTAAGGCACTGTATTAAAGGAGTGATTGTTTGGCACTACCAAGGCACATTGGTGACATCACTGCTGTGAAACTCAGAATGGGGTTCAGTGTCAGCTAAGTAGGAAATTTATGTTGGCATCATACTGCAACAACCTACTAGTATTCCAAATGCTGCCTAATCAACCCCAAATCAGTTAGGCAGCCGCACCTGAATGGACAGGACGTGCCAGCGTGGGAGTAAGTAAGTATAGCTTAGTTTTACCAGACCACTGAGCTGATTAACAGCTCTCCTAGGGCTGGCCCGAAGGATTACACTTATTTTACGTGGCTAAGAACCAATTGGTGTGGGAGAGCTGAACCAAGGATAACAGGGTTTTAGTTGTCTGGATGATGTACAGATTGCACGGGACTTATGACACTGGATGAACGATCGGACTAGGTGTATGGCACAGTGCAAGAACCTAGTTGTATCCCATACAGGAAAGCGCCTATTGTATATTACAGGACATAAGAGGCCTATTATACTATTACATGTACAGGGTGGTAAAAGGATAAACCCTCGACCCTGAACATCATCGTCATCATGGATGCGAACTCTACTGGACGATCATGGAAAACAGACTGGACCAAGTGTTGCCTATGTCAGGAGGTTAAGCAAGAAGAGGGGATGATGGATTTATGAACCTGGCAAAATATATTTGTCTGTTTCACTCACTCAATGTGCTACCAATCAAGCTAGACCCTGCAAGACTTGACGAAGGTTCTGGGATAGAGGAAACGTTGACAAAAGATAAGGCACAATATCATGGGAGTTGCAGGCTTCTGTTCAACAACACAAAGTTTACACCGAGCTGAAAAAAGAGCAAGTCATGTAGGTACTAGTGATGAGGGCAATAGAAGTAAGATTCCACGAAAGCTTCAAGAAACAAAACAAAAGAATGCTTCTTCTGCGAAACTGAAGGAGGAGCTTAGAGAAGCAATGGCAATGCAAGTGAATAGGAGAATAAATGAATATGCCAAAACACTCAGTGATACAAAACTTCCCGCCAAACTAAGTGCAGGAGATGTTGTAGCCCAAGAAGTGAAATACCACCCTGGCTGTTTGGTGGCATTGTATAACCAAGAACGGGCATACCTAAATGTGCGGGAACAAGTAAAAGAACAGGAACACTGGAAGGATGCATATCCAATTGCTTTCTCTGAACTAGTCACCTACATCTGCAAGATGAAAAATGCCAGTGAGAGGCCACCGATTTTCAAGCTTGCTGATTTGACCAAGTTTTACAAGCAGAGGCTGGAACAGCTTGGTGTTGACTTGCCTGATGTTCATCCTACTCGACTCAAGGATCAGCTGCTTTTGCATATTCCACAGCTGCAAGCTAATCGCCAAGGACAAGAAGTTCTGTTGGCTGTTGAAACTGATGTAGGTTCAATCCTATCAGAAGCATCCCGTTATGGTGAAGCGATCCATCTAGCAAATTCCACTGGGATAATAAGACAAGACATGCTCCGTCAGAAGTCGAATTTCAGCAGCTATTTTCATAACAAAGACTTAGAACAGGCTGTGCCACCGTCACTGCTTCAGTTTGTATGCATGATCAAACATGGTGCAGACATCAAGTCCCATCTCCACCATGGAGCGTCGAAATCAGACTTTGCTATATCACAACTTCTACAGTGCAACTGCTTCACCAAATACAAGGAAGGAACAGATGTCCACAGGCATTCCAAGGACTGGGAGCCACATTTTGCAGTCTACATGGGCCTGTATGTGTTTGCCAAGATGAGGAAGAGACAAATAATTGAAATGCTCCATGAGAATGGGCTCAGCATATCATATGACCGAGTCCTAGAAATCTCAGCACAGTTAGGAGAAGCAGTTGTTGCTCAGTATGTGGAAGATGGAGTAACCTGTCCCCTAGTCTTGAGAAAGAATTTGTTCACAACTGGAGTAGTTGACAACATAGATCATAATCCGACTGCGACCACAGCTGAAACATCTTTACACGGTACAAGTGTTTCCATTTTCCAGCATCCAAACACAGGAAATCCTGGTGATGAACGTGAGCCACTCAAACTAGATCTAGAGTAAAAAATGAAGGTTAAAAAAGTTCCAGAGCTTCCAGAAGCATACACCAATATTCAACCAGCATACATCACCAAAATCACCAATCCTCCTCCAGTTGCAAGCCAATCCCTACCAGCACCAGAGTCAATCAGGTTGGGATCATCTAGGGCCAGGCAACCCACTGTAATCCACACATGAGTAGTCCAACTGAATGGGGGTGGACACAGAAGGAAGAAGCATGGCAGGTACATTGGACAACACCACCACCAATTGCAGCATGCTGTCAAGAATTGACAAAGTGCTCCTGTAAGAAGATGCAAGTGCTCTCAGGCAGAGCTTCCCTGTACATCACTCTGCAGCTGCATATGTGAACAGTAGCAGATCGAGAAACAGCAGCACGGTATGCACAACTCTGAAAATGTACTAGCCGGGTCAAAACTTATGTAAAGAAAGAAACATCTTGGTGATCATCTTGAGAAATATGTCTCAGAGTGCTTTTTTAAACAGGAAAATATAATTCAGCAGGCTTCAAAACATAGAAATCCACACTTAGATCATGCAAATCATACAACTACAAATATTTCTAAGCAAAATGTCTACTTCGGGTGGTTATTTTGGTAGCCATCTTGAAAATGGCTGCCATCTTGGATTTTCAATTGGCCAGTTGGGCTGATTTGATTAGTATACCTTGGAGGACACTTGTGCCAAATTTGATGTTTGTATCATCATTTGCATGATTTTTCTGTTATCTGCCTCACTATATGTACTCTTTTAGCAGTTTCTTTCCTTAAAGTAAAAGTTGTAAGGGTAAGAATGCTGCACTACAACTCGAGGGTAAGGTGTGAACAAGATGTCAAGGCTGGATCCTTGGTGGTTTCTTGCTTGCTTTTCCTGGACATGGTTGAGACTATATTGATACTAGAAGACAAATGGAGGGACCTGATACACAGAGAGGGGAGGTGATGGCTTTCTCAACTATGGCAACTAGCAAACTTAGGGTATCATGTAGAGAGATGGCCTTCATTCAGGCTCTGAAAGCAGAAACCAGTTCTTGCACCAAGGCCTCATGGGTAGTGAAGATTGTACGGACATTGCCACTGTGGTGCCCCATGCAGAAACTACAATCTGGAGACCCCTATGTAGGCCCTTTGAGCTGCAACTCAAGCTGCCTTTTGTAATAGACAAGACTTTGCTTGATGGCACTAGAGCCATGGGAACTTAGCATGTGGCTACCACTATCACAATTACCAGCAGAAAGTTGAACCTGATGGACTTGGCTACTATCATTCAAAGGGTGAAATGTTGGCAGTTGTGGTGATGAAAATAAGATGCATTAAAGGATGAAGATGAAGAGTTGGTATGCTGTACATCTTGTGCATCAGTCCTTTCTTTTAAAAAAATGATGCAATAGAATGAGATGCTTTTTTTATTTGTTTCACTGATGAACTGCAAGCCTGGCTTTGGTCATTTAGGATCTCCAACGTCTCTTTTGCAAGAAACTTATTAATATTCTGCATTCTAGAGTGGTGTGAAAGGATTCCTTGCAATGGCATCATGTTGTCGTGCCAAAAGTTGCAAAATAAAGCAGAATTGATTTAATTCTTTGAGGTTATGTCCGGGGTGAAGTATAATGAGGAACTATTGTTGTTGATGGGCTTGAAGTATTTCTTCTTTCATGTGACACCCTTTCAGCAGCTTAATGGCTACTCATAGATTGCCCCATAATGGTTAAACCAACAAATGTGCTATCATGCACTCTAGCACTCTAGTCTAAAATATGGAAAAGATTCCATTCCTCTACTTCCAGTGAATATGGCAGAGGCACTATTCAAAAGTTTGACTATGGAAGGTGTGTTATGTTTTGGTGTGATTCTGGTACTGTGGCACTAATGCTGCTGTAAATTTTGCCTCAGTCTGTTTGGGGCAGACACATGCATGGACTAAAAGGCTCTCTGAATCTAGAAAAGCCATCTCAAAGTCCCCTTAATAACAATCATCCACTTTAGTTGATCTTCCTCTCGCTCTCCCACATGGCCCCTCCATCTCCATCACTCTCCCCCAACACATGTCTCCTTCCTTCTCATCACATGGCCATAGCACAGCAGTCTTCTGTCCTAGACCTTCTTTGATGGTTCTGCTACTTTTGTAGTTCATCTTATTATTTCACTCTCCATCCTATCCATTTTTGCCATTCCACATATCTATCTAAACATTTCCATCTGTACCACATCTCTTTACCTACCATTTTTCAGCCCCATACGTCAGTGGTGATCTCACTAACGTCTTATACACTATCCCTTTAACCTTTATGTTGATTCTGTGGTCACACAAGACACCTGGCGTTTTTCTCCAACTTTTCTACCAGCTTGCACTCTCTCTGCATCCAAATTTTCCTACTCTTTTCAACCTTGTCCCTTCTATACTAATCTCGGAGCCCTGATCTTCATGGAACCTTAGGTATTCAGTCTTCGTTCTGCGATCATTAATTCTCTACCTTCCATTGCCCTTCTCCAGTCCTCTAGTTTTGACCCCACTACCCTTCTGTCAGTGTTGCAGTTCATAATGTAAGCGAGTGCAGGAGAAAGTGGCAAAGTATTTACAAAATCACCGATTATTTCCGTGTTTTCACTGCCCCTTTAGATATTCATTGTTCTTGTTTACTAGGCGACAGTTCTATTCCACAAATAATGAAAAAGTTCCTTTTTATATAGATTTCCGAATACGCCATGATTTAGCTAAAATAAATGAATTTATCAATATCGTTCTCTGAAAATTGGAAATTATCTTGAACATTGCTGCCCGTGTGACTTAGTATTTTCTTTCCAATACAGTGTCAGTTTTCTTGTGTTGCTTTTTCATAGTCATTATGGTATATGACACCACATACTTTTAACTTTCCCACCACATATTTTATTCCACTTATTGACCATTCTGTTTGGCCCTTCTCAGAGCCTAACATGACATTGCTTTTATCAGAATTGAGTGAAGCTCCCCAGGCTCTTCATAATTTGTCGTTATCTTGAAACTTTCCATAATTGCTTCTTGGAAGTTAACCAGTGCCAATGTGTCATCGGCATAACCTAGTATTGCTAGCAGTAATTCGTTAGATAAATTAGGAAATACTTCAATAAATTAGACTTCAAGATTCTATACAGAGGCTCTTGGGGAATTACTAAAGAGTATTATAAACAATGGGTATACCTACCTCACAAATCTTGGTTTAGAAAAACTTTTAAACAAGTTGCTGTTGCTGCATAAGCAGCTTTCAGCATAGGCATCAAGCATTTGATATAATATAATAAACTCACTTCACCCTCCAAATTTTCTGATGTTCGAAAAACAAAGTTCAGATCCACTTTATGGAATCCTTTCGACCACTCAAGGTTAATTAGAGCAACAGAAATATGATCACACTTTACAAAGTAAACTATGTCTCTAAACAGGTATTCAGATTGATGTGACAGCTTGAAATTGTTCTTCCGAAATATACAAATCCATGACCCTCTTAATTTTATGAACTCTTATTTTTCCTCGTATTCATAATCTTCATGGAGCATCGTAATAGGGTCTTGTTGCCTATACCATGTTGATTTTCATTTTTAGCGCTATTTTTTATCCTTACATATTATTGTTCTCTAAACTATATCGTATTACTTTTGCAAACTCATATTTCAACGTCTTCCATTTTTATCTTTTAAAATTCTATCGATAATCCGGCATATGACATTCCAGTTTTTCAAGCTACAGACAGCACTCCAGACACCAGATTTGATCAGCGCTTCAAGCAACGTTATGTTTTCCTTTTAACCTGTAACATTTTCAGTTAGAGCCTCATATAAATTTCGCTTTGCCTTATCATTATCTTCCTTTTTCATACAGTTCTGAATAAAATTCATAACACTCTCTCTGTATAGCTTTTGAATCACAAAAGATATTTCCATTCTTTTTCTTCATTTCCACATTGTAATTTTTGGCACTTTTCTCTTTTCCTAGTACATATAAGGATAACTTTTCGCTACATATTCTTTTTTCTATTTTTATCGGATACTAATTCTATAAAAAATTTAATTTTTCAGTACATTAAATCGCTCATTTCATGATGTACAGTAACTAGAGGAAATTTATATTCTAAAACACTAATTTCCTCAAACTCATTGCACATAATACATGAGATTCATATTTAATTCTGAAGAATAACCAAGAAATTAAGTGTTCCATAATAATTTTAATTTATTATTTTCAAGATTTATATGAGAAAAATTTTGAGCTTATGCTAAGTAAAAGCCTACTGTTGTAAAATGGAATTGAAGTCTGTATGCCTCTTACGTTCCAGATTTCAGTAACTTTCATGTGTGCAGGCATCACTAAGGATTTTAAAGTTCTTCATTGTAGGGGTGGGTAGAGCTTTCGGCTAGCTAGCACGCTGTTGGTCCAGCGTTCGACCCTCCGAACGGTCAATGAAGAATTAGAGGAATTTATTTCTGGTGATAGAAATTCATTTCTCGTCATAATGTGGTTCGGATTCCACAATAAGCTGTAGGTCCCGTTGCTAGGTAACCAGTTGGTTCTTAGCCACGTAAAATAAATCTAATCTTTTGGGCCAGCCCTAGGAGAGCTGTTAACCAGTTCAGTGGTCTGGTTAAACTAAGATATACTTAACTAAGGATTTTAGAATTCATTTCCCAGTATATTTCGTCTGTACTAATTGTTGTCTGTTTTGATCCTAATTTTAGTTGTGTTATGATCAGAACATGTTAATAAAATATTTTCACTACTAACAACATTTGTAAACTAAATTTACATAAATTCTATCAAATCTAATACCATAGGATCTCTTTGTATACTTATATTAGCATAGTTTATGTCAAGATATTTATAAAAATATATTTTACTATTATCTATAAACCAAACACGTCTGGTTTATGAATATTATTGAAGTTTAGAAAAGATTTCCAAACAAAAATATTATCAACATTCAACCTTTCTCTTTTACTATTCTAGTCCCCTCTAGTGATTACATTTTGCTAATTATTTCTTCAGCGATGAAACAAATGGTTTTGAAACATCACTTCTCTTTCACTTTAATATCATTTCCTCACAGAACATAAACAGTAATCACTTGTAACTGTAAATTCATCACATAACATCTAGCAACACTGTGCCCTACCATCCATCTCACGGTTGAAAATCTTCACTTGTCACATTTCATTTATCTGTGGTGCGGATTTTCTTTTTAATGGGAAGGTGGGATTCAGTGTTTTTATCAACACATTTCAATTCCATCTAGCCGTTCTTATATATATATATATATATATATATATATATATATATATATATATATATATATATATATATATATATATATATATATATATATATAAGTATATGTGTGTGTGTGTGTGTGTGTGTGTGTGTGTGTGTGTGTGTGTGTGTGTGTGTAGAATCTACTGATCACTTTTACCAGATGCATATGTAATTGCAATAGCCACAATGCCCTCTTAACTTCTTGAATTCTTCTGCACTTTTTGGATGCACTTGTCACCACAAAGCCTTAAGACCCAAGTGCAAGAAATATGAAGATATTATGATGTCTGGTAGCGGGAAACAAACTAGGGTTCCATTATCACAACTACCAAGGGATTCAGAGCCGATGAAACAGGGTTTATTGGCAACAACTTTTTACCAAAGCATCGGATAAAGATGAAAGTTGGCAGGTGTATATTTTATAACCTTACCTAATTTTTGCAAGTATTACTTAGTACCTAAGTTCAATAGTTTTGATATTTATAGAGTAAAATGAAGTCCCCGATGCCGGAACCGAGAAAATCAAAGACAAGGATCCTAAAACAATTCATTACATAAACGTAATATGACGTCATGAGGCTCCTCCCATCCACCAAGTAGGTGGTGAATGGATATGCTTACAGTTTAGGCTTCAGCAAATAAGATAGTGGCCAGCAGGATATGGAATTGTCCCTGTGGTTGCATGACTGCATTTGTGCTGCAGCTTGCCACTTTGTATACAAGCAAGAAGACCCGTGGAAAGATTTACTGTAGCTTGAACATGCAATTATTTCTACAGTGGGTAATAGTTACTTGGTCACCCCAGAAGTGTGGGCAGGAGCTGTTGTTAGACAATTCCGACCTCTTCCTCGAGAGTGACGATGAAGACATTTTGTAAATAAATCATGTATAGTGTTTGCCATTTTATTTGTGTATCTAAAACATCTATTAAAACACAATGATTTTAACAATATGTTGCTCATTCAAACTGATTCCAATATATTTTCCTTTCCCTGTATATCAATATAAATCGTGTTACATTTGATTGATATTAAGTAAGTAAATAATAGCTTGCCCTCAAAATCTTGACTCCTACCATTACCTTTTATTTGCAGCGAATAGGCCATACGAGCGCTGTTTAGGTTACTGTATGATATAAATAAAAAAAAAATAGCAATGGGTTACATTAACTGAAATAATAGCGTTGACCTTTACACCTCTAACAATTGAGGGAAATGAGGTATCATTGCTTTTCATTTGAATTCTACTTAGTGACCTCTCCTGACTTGCTGCAAATAGAAGGTTTTAGTGTTGAAACCAGAGGTAAAACAAAACGGATGTTCTTTTTGTACTCCCACCCTGAATAGATACAGATCTAACACATGAACTATAGACTGGTTCATTATGAATTATTTGTAAAGTAGAAACAATACGTCATGAAAATGGAAGAATTCCAGGCTAACAACAGCTACTGTGGAAGTTGCGATGAAACCTCCACAAAATAATAATAATAATAATAATAATAATAATAATAATAATAATAATAATAATAATAATAATAATAATAATAATAATAATAATAATAAAATTATTGAGAATGCTCGCCATCATTGATACTGATGAAACCTAGGATGGGTACTGATATTAATTAGTGAATATGTCATCAGCAATGGGCAGAGCCACAGTGAAGAGACATTTTCCCCATATGTAAACTTCTCTTCACTGTGGGTGGAGCCTCATGACGTCACAGGTTAACGTCATTATTGTGTTTAAAACCCTTACCTACGATTTTGATTGCTCTGGCATAGGAAACACACTTTTACTCTGGTAAGTACCAGAACTATTGAACTTAGGTACTAAATAATACTTACAAAAATTAGGTAGGGTTATAAAGTGTACACTTGCCAATTTTTACCTTTATCTGATGCTTTGATAAAAAGCTATTGCCGAAAAACCTTGTTTCATCAGACCTGAATCCCTTAGTAGTTCACGTTTTCTGCTATCGGACATCATAACATCTTCATATTTCTTGCACTTGGATCTTGAGGCTTTGTAGTGACAAACGTATTAAAAGAAGCGCGAAGAATTCGAGAAAATAAGAGGGCATTGTATATATTACATATATATATATATATATATATATATATATATATATATATATATATATATATATATATATATATATATATATATATATATATGTGTGTGTGTGTGTGTGTGTATATATGTATATATATATATATATATATATATATATATATATATATATATATATATATATATATATATATATATATATATATATATATATATATATATATATATATATATATATGCAAATATATATGATTTCTAGATGATGCAAATGAATAATAGTTAGTTATTTATGCGATTGGCTTTTTCAAAGTACATAGGCCGTTAATATTTATAGTAGTTCTATTTAGGGAAGTGAACCAATCAAGTCATGAGAACAAAATTAACGTCTCTTTCAGGCCTGTTTCTGCGCGCTTAACAATCGGGATCTCAACAAGCTCTGTTTCAACACTCTGTTATGAATTCCTTTGAACATCAACTTATTACATTTTTATTGTATTACAAGTTTTAGCGCATTCCTAAATTCGTCCAGTTTAAACTATACAAGAGACAACGATAAAAAAATGGTATGATAGACTGGCATGATTTTTTATGGACAACAGGTTTTGTGAAAAAAGAAAAGCGTCTCCGTAATGTACCAGGTACTGCTGTTGTGTTAAGTTGTTGTAAAAAGATTAAAATCGTTTTTAGGTTTTAACTTCATGCCTTACGCCCTATTCCTAAGGACTGAGACATATGCAAATAAAGTTTGTCTCGCCCACCCTAAGAAACTATTCAAATTAGGTGGTTTCTATACACCACCATCTGGTGATGTAAATAAAGTCTTCCTAACAAGTAAAGAACATAATATGCATGACTTTGGACTCAACTACTGCTTTAAGCCAAAACCTGATCATATTCAAACTAAAGTACTTCTAAAATATTTGTAAACAAGGTAAACAATTAAGCAAACATATCTCTCTAGACAAAAACTGTTTTTTTAAGAAATCAAGTATGTATCCTATGTTAACTGGTGAATACAAGAAAGAAATAAATATAACACCCTTTGACCAAAACGATATAAAAACACTGAGGGAACTTAGGTAAAAATAGAAAACCAATTAGTATCAAGCAGGATAAAGGGAAAGGTGTCACTATTATTTTGAGATTATTTAGCTAAAGAGAAGCACACCCTTAATGACCCAGCACATTTCGGAAAAAGCCAAGACGATCCATTTAAGAATATGCTTCTCCTAGAAGATTAGGTAAACCAGTTATTGAGCTACTAAACAAAAAGGAAAGCATGGCAGAGGGAGAGTAAAAACACTTATTCGCTCCGGCTGCAGTCCACAAGAAACCATTCCTTAAAGAATAGTGCTGTCAACTAGCAACCCAGACTTTCAAGTGAAAAACATTTATGATTCCTTGTATAAGGGAATGAACCAAGAATAAATACACTTTAGAAAATTCCTAGACGTTTTTGGATGAAGAAACCTATTCTACATTTCCATTGCTGTTTCTAGGGTTTTCTGGTCATAATATTCAGGTTTCTTCTTTCTTACCAAGTAATTATAACGGTTCTTTACTGTTCTACATTCTTCCTAAGCAGTTTCGGCCGCTACCCTTCGCCATTTGTCATCTTGGGCCTCTATTCCTAATTTCTATGCCTTTCTTCACCAACGGGCGCGCATTGTCATGTGCACTTTCAATCACCTGATTACAAACGCTATAAGGTAATTTACGCAGTCCACTCTTAATAGATCTAGGATACCATGATCACAAGGAATATTCATATCTTCGTTTATTTTCTGAATCAGTTCATCATTCAAAACATGCAGAGAGAAATTCGATCTATTCCCAAGAAATTATTTTCTTTAGCACAGTGTTTTTAATATTCCATTCTAAATGTTATAAGCTTATGTACTGGAGAGATGGTACACTTCTCAACACTAATATCTGATACACTGTTATTTATAATGTTACTTAAATAAGTCAATCCTTCGGGCCAGCCCTAGGAGAGCTGTTAATCAGCTCTGTGGTCTGGTAAAACTAAGGTATACTTTTACTTAAATCAAGATCTAATGTATGTTCAGTTGAAGTTGTTGCACAATAGACATCATTAACTAGTCGATGTGATTCCAGTAGCTCACTGAAGCTGACTGCATTATAACTCTCTGGGTCGCTCATCAATAAGTAAAGGTCCCCACAGATTTTTACTGCGACCATGCCAATCATTTCCAGAGGTATGCTAAATTCCTAAACAAAAACATTAACTATTGGGCATTGAGGCCTATACACAAGTATAAAAGATATTTTGTGATTCATGTGTTTGAAGCTCTCATCATTATTTTCAGAACTAGTTACCTGTATTCTCTTAAAAAAATTCTCAGTTGAGAACAATTGCTGAGTACAAGAAGTCTAACCCATTCCCGCAGCCTGCCCTCTTCGGAATGTAAAAGTAAGAGGATTCATTTCACTCATCTTAGCGGCATTAGTCATACAGCCTTGTTCAGTAATCAGCTTCCTAGTTTGCAGTGTTTTATTACCTACTGACTGAGTATTTGCAAAGCGGCATTCTAAGATGTTAAGGTTTATATCCATGATTAGTATTTGCTACTATTCTCATTATCTTCGGCACCCCAAGCTTTGCAGTTTCTCGAATTCACTCATGTTCGGTATCTAATCTTTTCTGTCCCTTACAGCTTATATGCTTTACTTCCTTGAGTTGCATGCCTTTGCCGCATGATTACCTGCACAACTGCCATAGACGGTTATCATGATTGAACTTACATCCTCCTCCTGATCTCCAAATCTATAGAAACGGGTCAGCGCATATCTGTCAAGTATGTTATACGTTCCCTATCATACCATAGCTTTATCACATTTTTAATATTTAGCCTTACGGATTTCCGATTCACAGTTTTATTTTTGGTTTTAGTTCTCAATCTTTTATGTTACAGTACCCTATATCATGCTGCGTATCCTGGTTGCTGGAACAGTTCTGCTGCCTTTATCAGCAAAATTGACAAGAGTACCATTTGAGACAGACCTCGCATCAATAAGGGCATTACCATCCTCAGTTTTCTTCTCAATGATTTTACTCGAAATAGATCTTATTAAGGGTAAATAATTTTTCCCGACTTTATCTGCATAAATTTTACCCTCTATTTTAGGGGCTGTCATCTTCTTCATTTCAGTTTCTAGGAATTCCATCTTCATGATATCATGAGCGATAGCGATATAATGGATCTCTATTTCGCCATTCCTCACATATCGCTATGTTCACTCGCTAATAAATGGGCTCTGCTAAAACAATTAGGGCAAAGCCACTTTAGTCTCCAAATGTTTTCATCACTGGTGCCTATCAAGATAACACTTTTAATGATACCATCGACCACGCTCGCATCCCACCCAATCCTTACCCTTTACTGGACTGGCAAAAGGGGCCAAACAGTGCTCTTCTGCTAGCCATAATTCATTGTCGTTGACAATCGTGTTTCCCATGTCATTTGTTTTCCATGTACACCAGAATCAATTTCAAAGGAAAGAGAACAACAGATTTGGCTCGCGCAATTTGAAGAAGCACAAACCAAGCACGGTTTCAATTTGAATGTTATACATTCATTTTCCTAAATTTTCTCCCCGCTGGTTCCAAAAATCTGAAACGATTACTCTTCAGTATTTCCTATTGCTTCCTGAAGGTCTCTCTGCACTACAGGGTGTTCGAATTTTAAAGAAAATTACGTTACACTTTCAATAGAAATTTGCATTAGCACTTTTGAAAAAAGTTTACGTCAGTACTTTTAAAAGAAATTTACTTTAGCACTTCCATGGAAAAAATGAGATTCCCAAAGATAAGAAAAAGGCACTATCAACAGCATTCACAGAGTCAAATTCAGTGTCTGGTTTCAAAGTGAGATACTTTCCTTCTTTGTTGCGAAGGAGCAACAATGATGTCTTGGGAACGAAATCAAAACTGTAGAGACTGTTCGGGTGCCGAAACAGTGCGACCGAAGTTAACTCACTGCTGAAGAGTTATGGGTATGCTCTTCCAAAAAGTGTCAAGAAATCTAATAATGTTCGTCCCAGACAAGAATAGAAACTATCAACCATATGAAAAATAAGATAGAGAAATCGACGACGTATCTGTGAAGATTTCCTCATACGCGGTGGGGAAAACTCAGTGTTTCATCCTGACTGGGTATAAAGTTGAACCAAGTCTCGTTCCAGTAATGGGATGAAAATAAACGATTTTCTGAATTGTTACAAGTTACACAGTCTCTACTTCACTGTAGCAAACTAAAGAAGAACCGGAATAAACAATATCCACACTTTCACGGGAAGTGGATCCTGTCGAAGCTGACCAAGCAAAAGGATGTGGCAAATAGCCACAATGCCTCTTAACTTCTCGAATTCTTCGTGCTTTTTTGGATGCGCTTGTCACTACAAAACCTTAAGATCCAAGTGCAAGAGATGTCCGGTAGCTGGAAACGAACCCGCACCACCATAATCACAACGAAGTCACATTGAGGGCAAGTCGACAACGTGACTTTGTTGTGATTATGGTGACGTGGGTTCGTTTCCCACTACCGGACATCTCAACCACTTCAATTTCTTACACTTGGATCTTAAGGCTTTGTAGTGACAAGCATATCCAAAAAAGCATGAAGAATTGAGAGGTTAAGAGGGCATTGTGGCTATTACAATTACATCTCTACACACACACACATATATATATACAGTATATATATATATATATTATATATATATATATATATATATATATATATATATATATATATATATATATATATATATATATATATATATATATATATATATATATATATATATATATATATATATATATATATATATATATATATATATATATATATATATATATATATATATATATATATATATATATATATATATATATATATATATATATATATATATATATATATATATATATATATATATATATATATATATATATAATATATATATATATATATATATATATATATATATATATATATATATATATATATATATATATATATATATATATATATATATATATATATATATATATAAATTACAGTAAAATTGAAACCAGAGATTTCACGAAATGCCTGAAATTTCAAGGAATTCGTGAATCCACTTGTTCACTTAGGAACATTTGATCCCTAAGGGGCTAGTGCTAAACATGGCGAAACAATGATTCATCTACACTGTTTTGCCATGTTTAGTACTAGCCCCTCGGGGACCAAATGCACTCAAATGCACTTAGGGACATTTGATCCTGAGGGGATAGTACTAAACATGGAGAAACAGTGATTCATCTACACTCTTTCGTTGTTTTTAACACTAGCCCCTCAGGGATCAAATGTAATCAAATGCATTTGGGGACATTTGATCTCCGAGAGGCTGGTACTAAACACGGTGAAATACTGTAGATGAATCACTGTTTTGCCATGTTTAATACTAGCCTTAGGGATCAAATGTCTCTAAGTGAATTGGTGATTTCATAAATTCACTGAAATTTCGGGGATTCCATAAAATCCCTGGTTTCACAGTCTTACTGTAAAAAAAAAAAAAAAAAAAATATATATATATATATATATATATATATATATATATATATATATATATATATATATATATATATATATATATATATATATATATATATATATATATATATATATATATTTAAAGGACACATATATGCATTTCATAGCTTCATTTTGGGTATTTTTAATGTCAATAATGTACCCTCCTTCACTTTGTATAAAGTAGAAAACAAAACAAATGCAGAAAAACATTCCATTGTGTATATTTGCAAGTACTGTACTGAAGGGAAGTAAGTACACAACTCTCCTGACATAACCAACAATATTGTAAACACAAAGAATTCCATAAAAATAAAGAAAATTGTTTATAATTATTTACCTGTGGCTATGCAGTCAGTGGGCGGCCAGGCCCCTAACCCGTGGGGAGAGCGTACCCCCTAACTGACCCTTGGCGTACCCCCTGGGGTACGCATACCCCAGGTTGAAAACCCCTGGTCTAGAGGAACCTAAGTGATAAGCATGAAGGAAGGCATTAAGAAAGTTTCCTTTTGATGCAGTCGTTTCAGCGCTGCCGTTTGGCACTGCCATTTCGGCATCGAATACACTATAGCACCTACCCATTTGTTGACGATCGATTTGTCATAGCGCCATTTAATCAATGGAGGGTAAAAGTCGATGCACGAAAAGTTGAAACAAGATCACCGTAGTTGTTGGTTGGATGATAACAAGCATTAAGATACCTCTTTTCATGATTCTGCAAGAGGCGGTTCATCCACAATAATAATGTGCAATAAAGTTAATGAGCAACAAAGCACGTGTGTGTACGCCTATCCGACAGAATATTTTCAGTCACATGTAATGTGATGATGACTGCAATTTTGCTACCAGACAATTCTATTTCGTTACGGAGAACCGTATGACGGTATCATAGAATGGAAAGAATGTTTTCGGTCTCATGTGCAACTTTATTTTATAACACTTACTAGGAAGCCCATTTTCACATCCTAAATCTTTTTGTGGATCTATGATGACTGAGAATGTCAGTTCCTGTCATTTACAACCTGTCAGCCAAATTACGTTGTCTGATGTCAAGTTAAGCAATTTTTAAATACTATCTTCAGCTGACTTTCTGATATGGCCATTCACCAGTGGTTGCATTTATCTCTGTCATTTCTCTCACTACTCATTTTTATCAGCTTCGCAGCAGAGAGAGAGAGAGAGAGAGAGAGAGAGAGAGAGAGAGAGAGAGAGAGAGAGAGAGAGAGATCTTCATTATAGACAAATATTGTTAATACGTTCTACTGTATACATCTTCCTGAAAGATAATGTTAATCTTTTCTAAAAGTAAGAAACAAGGAGATGGAGAGAGACTGTTATCTGGCTCTTATTTATATATCTGTCACAACAAAGTAGTGGAGGCATTCTTTTCACTGAAAATGATAATAAGAAAGAAGTAACCAAGAAAATCTTTTGGTGTATACCTAAATTAGCTTTGAGTCTGTCAAAACAAAAACAAAAAAAATATTCTGTGTAAAAGTAATTTTTTCATAAAAACTGAAAAACTTCCTAAACAGAGTAGCAACCTAGATTATAAAACCCCATGTGTGGACTTCACTGCATTGTATTTGGGTTAGACCGGCAAAGAATTAAATGTTCAAATAAATTAGTTTGAATACCCGGTAAGAAATGGCCAGACGAATAATGTTTATTTTGTACAGGGAGGTGTTTGATGATTGAGTGATTGGTTCTACAGTGGTAATTAGCAAGCTAATAATATTATTGTTTCTAGAATCCTTCTAGAATCTGCATTAACGCAGATCTGCATGATCTTTATCCCTTCTTCATAATATCTTTAAAAGAGATTTAAAGAGAAACTAAAGAATATCAATTAATCTTGGTTAATTCTTTACAGGAGTTTATCCTTGACAGCCGTTCGTTACCTAACCCCTAACCTCAAACGTAATAAACCCTCTATTCATGAAAGCGGTTACCTAATTCTTTAGTATTTAGGGTTTTCTTGGGAAAACTAACTAGTTATAGGTGGCTGCTCTGCGGACTATACCAGAAAATATTGTGCTAAATAATGGACTGAATAAAATACTTTCAGATTTCAGTGTATAAGCTACTGTATCTAAGAAGCTTAAGGCTTTATATCCTCAATATTAAATATATAATTGTAACCATTGTGTCATAAATCTTTAGGAATTGTTAGACAGCCGTTTTAGAGCCCGTATATTAAAATTAGATTTATGGAGTTAAAATGCTGTCATAGCGCCTTAAAGTTTTTGCAATAATTCCCTAGCGTCAAAATGTGCGGCTACCTAAAGTCTAGATGGCGCTCAAACGGCGGATCCCATTCGACAGAGCCAAGTCATCCAATTCCGATCCCAGCATCATCACGTCGTCACCAGTTATTAGTAATGTCAACATGAGGGAACAGGACGAAAGGAACAATATTACAAGACGCTGTAAGTCTTAATGGTCATGTAATCACTGGAAAACCGGTGTTTGGGGAAGAGGGTTTGATGCGTCGTCGTTGTGCTGTCAGTCACCGTCGTGAATAAATAAAACTTGTGTTAATTTACTTCTTAAATAATCTTAAAGGCATTAAAACTGCAAGAAAAACAGAACAGAATAGAGTGGAAAACTTTCGAAAAATGACCTCCGGGATATCGACAGTTATCTGCTACTTACTGGTCACTTTCAAAAGCCTAACTTTCATATTGATATCTGTAATCCAAATAATTGATTTTATCTAAATTGGTTGCCCTGTGTTCAGTGGGAACTAAAGTTTCAAAACTTTCCTAGTTTTAAATCGATGTTTTGCTCTTTTTATTGATTGGTTTGTGTATTATTTTACAAGTGGCCTCGTTTTCAGTAATCTAAAACAATCTTTGCTCCTGATAGTTTTTTGTTATGCATATCTAGTACTGAGGATTTCCCATCGTCAGAAATTAGTGCAAAAGCGGAAGCTTCTGTGTGAGATGAGTGTGTTTTGTTTAAATACTATTGCGAAAGAAAAGAAAAGAAAATTTCGTTTTTAACTGAACATGACGCTCTGTGTGGGGCTGCAGTTATGCCTGCATTATGAGTACTTGCTCCGAGGCAAATACATTGGCATCGGAATCTCTGTATTTTTATCAAAAGCACATTAAAAAAAACTGTATATTTTTCATTTACATATTTTGCGCTCACGGTTTTGATATACTGTACTTCAACTATTTAAAGAGCTTTTCGATTAATTTACGATTCTTAGTAACTGTGTCATTTTACTTACTGTCTGTTTTCTTTATTTTAACTCTAGATCAAATTAAAATTCGCCGTTAAAAGTTTATCAGTATTTTGACTTGGTATTTTGAGTGACCAGTGTGTGTAGCACAAAGCAATGCTTTTATTACGGTATACAGTATTTTGTGTGGTTTGTAACAACAGCTGTTATCGTAGCGTTGGGGTGGGGGTGAGGGTGTCCTATAGATAAGGAGACATTGCAACTGAATAAAAACAAGGGCCACCTACAGGAGTGCATGATGAATGGCAATGTGCCTCTCAGACTGCCAATTTATCCCCAGGGGTTTTCCTACCCCTTTCATTGTAGGCAATGTAAGAACTGTTGAATTTCTACTTGAATATAAATGTTCTGAAAAGTCTGCATTGTCTGCATGTGTATTAATTGACAAACTAGGCTCATTTAGTCTACATACGAGATTTCTCATATTTTCCCAGGTCACTAAAAGTATTTCTTTAGATTTGTGATAATGAAACACAGTACAAATAACATTCATGTTTTAATGCTCTCGGTTACATTTCATGTTATAAAACATTACACATTCTAAAATTATTAAAGCTATCAATATATTATATATATACTATATATATATATATATATATATATATATATATATATATATATATATATATATATATATATATATATATATATATATATATATATATATATATATATATATATATATATATATATATATATATATGTATATATATATATATATATATATATATATATATATATATATATATATATATATATATATATATATATATATATATATATATATATATATATATATATATACGTTTACCCAGACCAAATAGCAAACACAAATATCGAAATCACTATATCGAGAGGACAAGAATTAAATCTTTACTTATATCTTGTGGTCATCGCTGAAGTTCTTCGAATGACTGGAATATTAATCAGAAGATTAAAAAAGAAATTCAGGTAAGGAATGAATTAGAGGGAACAGCGAAAGCTAAGCATTTCATAAATAATTATAATATTTACAAGTTTATTAGTTTAACTGAACTGCTGTTTTACTCCCAGCTCATGCATCAAAACACAGCACGCTATTGTGCGATATGGGGAATGTTACGCTTGAATAAGGAAAAAGCTGAAAAAACACCAGATTATTCATAGAGAGCGATTTAAAGGCCTATAAGACTAGAATTTTGTGTCTTTACTTCAGGCGAATATTTTGGGATATGAGCCGGGATTATTCTTAATGAAATCTTGAATCTCGTGCTTGATTTGGCTGCGCCGAGAATTGGGCACTCCTTCGGACTAAAGGAGAAAGTCTTACATTAAGAATTTTCTAAGATTTCGTTAGTGATGAAATGAAACAAGCACATCTTGAATGCGGAATGTTATGTAAAGACGCATAGGCTATGACACTTCGCTCCTCATGGATATATGGGGAAGGAAACCGTAACGAGATCATACAGAATTCTATACAGTATATATTTGAGACAGGTCATTGGTATTATGTACAGCACAGTCTGGCGCTACGAGAAACTGAAAACTTGTCAGACTTAGGTCAAGTCTACAATAAAGCTGATTTAGAAATGTTATCAAATCGTACATTATCTAAGGTTAATAATATTCACTTCTACTGGAATGGAAAATTCAGCAAAATATAGTTGCCCTCAGTTTCGGTAAGAACTGAGAGGAACAGGGTATGAACAAAATTTTAGGCTATAGACTTAAATGTGAGTCCTTCTGCTGCTATGGGTTTTATTATCATTGTTAAGGATATTGCAGTTTCACTGCCAATGCCTTCTGACTGTTTACCTAAAGCTACATTAATATTCATGTTATTAAGGTTGTTCACAATATACGTTTGAGTGTATCACAAAAACCACTAGCTTTGACACTGTTAACTAATGCTGTATTTCCTGAAAGTTCAAAAGTAGTAGTTTGTTGTGAAATGCAAATAGATTTATTCATGATTTCCTTAGAATCGGTTTATTCCTTTCACTACAAATGACAAATTTCAATAAAAGGAATTTTAGGGCCACTGAACTTACACATAAATGAAAATGAAAATCAGAAAAAAATGCAGTTTGCCAAAATGATGTGTTTTATTTTGTTCATTAAAATATATTGAAGGAACAATTGAATCGCCTTCAGTAAATTTGTGACATCAAGGTCATCTGCACTGCCACTGTGGATGCACAAAAAATTTTAAACAGCTTATTAAAACCCTTCAATACTGAGGTCTTGTACATGACCAACTACGTAGGAATGGTAGAACGACAGAAGTTAATGCTGTTTAGCGTTGGATTCAGGATAAAAATATTTATTTTAAATCATAGTTTTGCTAAGTAATATCAAATGGGTGCATATTTGAGAATTATGGGTCCGGGAAGCGAAGGATTTAAAGGAAAAGTGCTGATAGGTACGTCATCTTATATACAATATAATATTGGCTAATCTACAAATTTTAAACGAGAAATATTGTAAGATTAAAAGTTTGCAACCCATTTCCAGCAAGATCAACCGGCAAAGTTTTTCTTATATGATTACTTCATTTTCATAAACAGTTTTTTCTAAACTTCCCAAACTTTGGATGTTTATATTACACGGTTAAACGACATTTCCAGGTTGATACTTTAAATTCAGGGCAATTTTATTGGTCTTTTGGGGATTTGTGCATGGTTGTTTTTTATTATTGCGTTGCATAATAAGTGAAGAAAGCAGAGAGTAGGTGTTTGCATTATAGAATTGCTGAAGTTTAATTTTTTCTTTGCTCGCGGAGTAAGCCAAAACGTAGCCGCTGCTCTGAATCTTTCAACTTCAAATACATCTTGCTATACACTTTTAATTGATGTATGCTAGAACAGTGACTTTTTCTAATGAAGTTTCAAATGTATGTGACTTGTATGACTAAGAATTTATATCAACTTTCAATGAAAATGGTATTGATTTGTCAAAATTATGTTTTCTCTGAATAAGCTCAAGGGGAATTTCCACGAATTTTAATAAAGACTAAAAATGCGTTACTTTTCTGCTTCTTCTTTAAGATTAATCCACAGGAGTACGGGTAAAAGGCTCATCTAGACCGAGTTCTTTGTCACTCTTACCGATGTCATACGACATCATAGCGATGAGTTATAGAGGGTTTACTTTACTACAATGTTACTGGTTATTGAGAGAGAGAGAGAGAGAGAGAGAGAGAGAGAGAGAGAGAGAGAGAGAGAGAGAGAGAGACTTGTCCTTGGGATAACATATCATTGCACTACAGAAGGTGGCGAAGCAGGAGTAAGGGCAGGAGATGCAAGGTATTTAGCTTCTGGCCTGACGAGAAGATAAGAAAGCGCTGTTCTAGGATCTGGAGGATACCCACTTGTGCTGGTTGGATAGACGCAGCTGGTGAAATAACTTCCTGAAAGTAAGTTGAAGAAAGTAAGCATACTAGTACAACGAATGGTGTAGAGAATTATCATTGTGTATACTATTAAGATCTTAACTCTTATATAAATGAAGTTAGATATAAAATTTTTCTTTTTTTTTTAGTCACAATGTTCAATTCGTCATGAAAGCCTATGGTATTTCTTTGCAGCTTTCGTACAATCAGTTTTCTCAATTATCTCAAAACTTTCTTTAATTAATTTTTCCGGAACTGACCATGAGCGCTTGAACTTTGTCGCAAATAATCCTTTAATTTTCCTGTACTGGTGACTGTACATGTACCATATGCATGAGAATGTTTTAGGAAAAAATTGTACACTGCATTATCAGTGAGAGAAATTTCACTGAGCATGAATTCCTAGCAGATGGGTATTGGAGACTTATGCAGGTAAAAAAGAATGAATGCATTTAGATATTATTTGCATACCAGCAACTGAAAAGCAAGATATGAAGGCTTGACTTGCCTTAGTTCAAGTACTGAAGGAAAATTATTTTGTATAGAATACAGTCTGGTTTCTCTCAAAATTGTAAACGTGAAAATAATATTTATATCACTTTTTAAATTTTGGACAGTAATTAAATCCTGTACAGAAGGAGGCAGCTGTCATGATATTCACCAAGATCTTAATTTAGTATCAGGTAATACATAAATTGCAGAAAAAAGTTTTCATATTTTTTTTATATTGGTACTTGATGGAAGTAGGCATAATGCAAACGATACCCTAGCATTTCCTAAATCTAGCAAATGAAACATTATAATTCTTTAGGCCAAATGGAAATATGTAACTTACTAGCCATATCCGCTGCAGACATAATTGTAGGAGGTGAATGATGTTGGACTGATGAATAAAGACTAGTGGCAAGGTTTGCTGTAGAAAACGGATGTATTGCTCTGAAAGTCTCTTGTGGTGTTGGTGAGGAAGTTTTGACTCCCTGAGGCTCGGATTCGGAACCTTTCTTGTCACTGTAACGAACAAAAGCTCTGGCCTCTTCACCACTGGATGTCTCAGGCTCCTCCTCTCGATTTGATACTTCTGAAAACTTTTTAAATGCCCCTTCATCTGATGGTGGATCTACATGTATGGGACTTCTTGGAGGGCTTGACTCTCTAGAATGACTGTCAACATCTATTTTTGGGCTGGATGGCGATGCAGACCTGCTTTGAGAAGGTGGTGGTGATATTGTTAGTCCATCTCTGACTCTTTGTTCCCTGTCAAAACAGTGAAACTGTTGTAGACGGAGGTGTTCTAGATCACGGGCTGACAGCCCCAAATATGGATTATCCAGAGGGAATCTGGATAAAACACTTGTAGCTGAGATATCTGAAGCATACTTTGGAACAGGTGATGCTAAACTGGGAGCAAGGTTAGGAGAGCCAGAATGGGGTACTGAGGGGGAAGATAAACCTGGTGAACCTAATGCAGGACTTACTGCAGATCCTGGAAGTCCAGAGGAGGATGAAGAGGTTGCTAAGTGAGGTGTTGTTAAATGTGATGGAAGGGGAGATGAGGATAATCTAGAAAGTCCAAACACATCATGTGAAGTTAATCTGGAGAAGAGAGATGAGTCAGCTGGACTAATTTTGGTCAAACTTAAAGATTCTGTGGTGGGAAGTTTTGTTAGTCCTAGGGCATCTGCCGAACTCAACCTTGAGAGGACTACAGGATCTACTGGCGGATACTGAAATCCATGAAGGTGGGGAGGGAATAGAGGTGGTGGAGGGAGCAGGGGTCTGTGGAGCTCTCCTGGTGATTTTTCTGGTACAGAAGGTAAACCAGGCGGAGGAAGTAAATGTGCAGGGGAATAGAAGGGTCTCAGGCTTTCAAGCATCGGCTGGAACATCGGTAACTGAAAATGATATCTGAAAATGAAAAAAAAAATTCCCATTAATTCTATAACAGTATATATGTGTGTGTGAGCTTGATTAATGAAATGTTCTTAAGTACTCATAGCTTTCTATAAAAGAATAGTGTCCTTCATACTATGGTAAAAAATTCAATGCAACGTTTTACATTTACAATTATAGTGAACAGCAGATAACAGGTTAAAATGCTAACAGAAGTTTTTTACTTTTACCGTGTGTCTTTTTTTGAAAGGCTCTTAGCTTTTCTTCTTGGTCTGTACTTGTAATCTGGATGCTCCTTCATATGTAAGGCCCTGTAGGAGAAAACGGATATTAGAAAAGCTACATTAGCTAAATATGTAGACAAAACATTACTATTGACTAATAAACTTAATGTATAAGAAGTTGATGATTGTCAAATCACGTAAAACCCTTTTCATATATATCTGAACCTTTGGACTTACCAAAAAATCTGAGGCTTTCGGTATAATAACTAGATTAAGGTATGAACTATATGTTGCTGTTATTCAACACATCACCAGATTTTAAACTTCTAATGAGTTCTTGGACGCACTCTCTTTATCAGAAGGTGTGTTTAATAAAGATGTCCTCCATAAAAAGTGTCTCCTGTGGTTAAATTAAAGTGTAAATTAGAAGAAATATGAGGTTGTTTCAGTGATTAAATTATAGCATTTAGGTTCATTTCTTGACGAAAGATGGAATTTGTGTCGAAAAAGGCTTTTAAATAAAACTGATTTCTTTTCTTGTGGTTTCAAAATGAATATTATTTACAAGGATTTTACTAGCGTCGTGTGCCAACGTCATGCTTAATTCTTGTAAATTTGACAAGAGTTGCTAAAGTCTTTTTAAATAGTTTTTTAGATTCTTTTCTTCTAAAAGAGAGTCTTGCATCTCTCTCAGGGGTTTTTGTGCGGCTGACTGTTTGATGAGAAAGTCCTTGGAAGTACTTATCCAGTTGTACTGAAATCTAGATTCTTTAGACAGGCCTCCTTCAAAGGTTCTTTGTGGCAGCTTTGATTTTTGCATGGCATCACTCTTGAATACTCGTTAAGGAGCCCACTCAAGATACAGAGGTAATTAGTGAAACTTTTTGTATGCTATGCTGAGGAAACCTTCCTTATCTAATCCTGGATCAAGATCTCCGCAAGTCCTGTTACGACAGCAGGAAGAAGAATTACTCCACCAAGCTCTTCATATCGTGAAAATTTTCGAGACAATTCTTGAACTGTCGTGCTGGCAGGTAAATTCTTGATGAGCATTACTGTACTTGACATCTGCACACCAGGATTAGTGAGTGCAACTAATGGTATACCATTTTGTTCCAAAAACTGTCTGGTTTCATAAAAAAAAATCCGAGATTTTCCTAATGGAAGATTTACTCCAGTCAACTTACCACAAACTGCTCGAACAATTCCCCAGCATCATCTTCTGTGACAGAGTACCAAAGATTACCGTCAAACAACTTTCCAGTTTGAGTTACAGGTTCTGCTTCCTTAAGTTTTTCCTCCACCATCTGCCTAGGAGAATTTTTTCCATCTGATGCTTCTTCCTCATCAACTGGCTTCATGTTTCTTCACCTGAACTCAGCGTCATTCAAAAACATTTTTTGTATATGATTAGCTTTCTCAATTCCCTTTAAGTTTTAAATCCAACATATGGCATATTTTATTTTGAGATTTATTCTTGAATGTGTGCATTTAAGTGGCTTTAGAAATTCTTTGATACTCTGCTTTGCCATGCCGCTAACCCCTCCTGCCATACTCTGCACCTCTCTTGTGTCTTGACCACATTACAAAAATACTGCATCAGGGTCTTTGGGACCTTCTATTTTACATCTTAAGTGCTACCATCAGATTTCCTTGACACCATGAGACTCTTCAGGTAATCTAGATCAGAAACCTCCTTTTTTTTGGTTTACAATTTTCACATCAGCCTCCTATTGATCTGATTTCTCAGTCTCATTGTTTGCTTGTTCTTCTAGTTAAGGAGTTTTTCCATGAATGGCTTCTTCTTCTGGATTTATATTTGTTAACTTCTGGAAATCCTTGAGGCTAGAATCATTTTCAACCCTTGTAGCTTTTTGGAGCTCCATCTTTTGCTTTTCTTCTCACTAGTACCTTCAAAATCAAATGCATTTTTGTTGTTATTAAGAGCATCTTTTGCAACATTTAGTTGTAACTATATATATATATATATATATATATATATATATATATATATATATATATATATATATATATATATATATATATATATATATATATATATATATATATATATATATATATATATATATATATATATATATATATATATATATATATATATATATATATATATATATATATATATATATATATATATATATATATATATATATATATATATATATATATATATATATATATATATATATATATATATATATATATATATATATATATATATATATATATATATATATATATATATATATATATATATATATATATATATATATATATATATATATATATATATATATATATATATATATATATATATATATATATATATATATATATATATATATATATATATATATATATATATATATATATATATATATATATATATATATATATATATATATATATATATATATATATATATATATATATATATATATATATATATATATATATATATATATATATATATATATATATATATACATATATATATATATATATATATATATATATATATATATATATATATATATATATATATATATATATATATATATATATATATATATATATATATATATATATATATATATATATATATATATATATATATATATATATATATATATATATATATATATATATATATATATATATATATATATATATATATATATATATATATATATATATATATATATATATATATATATATATATATATATATATATATATATATATATATATATATATATATATATATATATATATATATATATATATATATATATATATATATATATATATATATATATATATATATATATATATATATATATATATATATATATATATATATATATATATATATATATATATATATATATATATATATATATATATATATATATATATATATATATATATATATATATATATATATATATATATATATGTATATATATATATATATATATATATATATATATATATATATATATATATATATATGTATATATATATATATATATATATATATATATATATATTTATATATATATATGATATCTAATTTCATATATATATATATATATATATTATATATATATTCTATATATATATATATATAAACGCCTGTATATATATATGTATATATAGGGCGTATGTATATAATATATATATATATATATAGATATATAAATATATATATATATATATATATATATAAATATATATATATATATGGAATGTATATGATTTTCTATATATATACCAAATTTACTAAAGCCTAGTATTTTTATAGGGATATGATATATATATAGAAAATGTGGATTCCCGATATTCACAAATATATCTTCAATGGTATTCTATATATATATATATAATCAAATATAATATATATATAATAGGTATATTTATATCTATATATATGCACTATATATACATCATTATAGTTTATGAGGGCGATATATATAAGACAATATACAATATATATATATATATATAAAATATACATATATATATATATATATATATATATATATAAATATAGCTTATGTAAAAACATATATATATCAAGGATATGTATATATTAATGTATATATAAAATTTAAGGAAGGTATAGGTCTGTATAAGAAAAATATAATCAGATTTGTATATATACCACCTAATCTATATATAAATGTATATATATTCATATATGGCACCTGACAGGTATATATATTTGGTATAATCTATATATATATATTTATATGCCACCTAGCCTATATATGTGAGCTATATCACTATGTATCAGTTCTATAATAGTGATATATAAATCACTTGTCAGAGTCACTACACATACACACATACAATATAATATATATATATATATATATATATATATATATATATATATATATATATATATATATATATATATATATATATATATATATATATATATATATATATATATATATATATATATATATATATATATATATATATATATATATATATATATATATATATTTATGATATATATATATATATATATATATATACGGACGAGGAATATACTATATGACGCACTAACTATATATCCTGATTCCTCGTCCGTCGCTGGTCTGATCCCACGGGATGTGGACTATTATAACTTAAAAATATATATATATATAAAATATATATATATATATATATATTAAAGGACGTATATTGTATATATATATATAAATATATATATATATATATATATATATGTATATATGTATATATATATATATATATATATGATATATATATATATATATATATATATATATATATATATATATATATATATATATATATATATATATATATATATATATATATATATATATATATATATATATATACACTTATTAATTTATTTTTTTACAGTTGCTATATATATAGATCCTAATATCGAAACTATTCCATTTGGTTTTGATTAGATGAAATAGACTTGTCCGTTCAACCATCATATATATACACGTATGTACAAATATATACATTCAAACAAACATACCAACACACATATACACACGCATATATATATATATATATATATATGCATATATATATATATGTTCAACCTCTATATGTATATAACTTAATATTAATTTTCCCTTGGTATATAGACGGGATATATATATATAAGTTGTTTTCAAGATGTTGTCCAAATAGCCGGCCAGTCGACATTATAGTATATAATATATATAAATTTTTCTAATTTAGCTATTATATATATATATATACTATATATATATTCTGTTTTGCTATATCCTTTGTTAATATATTCATATTATATATATATATAATATATTTATATATATAAGATAAAACAGACCAAGCCATAGCTGAGACGCTCCTAACCCTGACTCGAAACTGATGTATTAGGTGTCCTCTATATACCTATATATGTATTCCTTATATATAGTAAGACTAATTAAACCCAGAGGACCGAAGCAGCATAATGTAATTGATCACTGCATCATGGAAGTCAATAGTAAGTCTAATTCTTGCAAGTGATTCACCAGTGTTCTGTTCCTTTAACTCTCTCATTTTCCCTTGTTCATTTTCCCTCTCAAAGAAATTCCATACTAAGAACCTAGTATTGAAAATTCCCCTCATGAAGTCATCTAATAATTTAATTCAGTGTTGTCAAGTGATATAATATTTAAAATACCCCCATGGTATTAAAAGTGTTATTTCTGATATAATATAAATATTCCTTGTAATTAAATATTATAGAGAGAGATTCTTTATATATAAGTGTAACCTGGATTATTTATTCCCAGATGTGCATGTTATTGAAGCCTGGTTTTTTCCCTCTTGTTTGGAGATATTTGCAATCCTAGTGCCTGGAAGCAACGTTCACATCCTATTGAACATCAGCTGTTACAAGAGAGAACTTAGAAGAGACTAAATCTGTTGTGCATTTGTGTAGAATTAATGTACTGTTCTGATTAGTGACTAATATTTGTGGCTGTGTTCAACTCCTGTAAATGATCCATTTAATTTATTTATATTTGTCTGTAACTATATATATATTTAATTAATTTATATATTCTATATAAATATATATTCTTGTACCAATTTTGTTTCAATATGGCGACCTTTCCATTGTAGTTTATATATATTTATAGCTTTGTTGGCTTTAGAAGATATTATATCTCGGTGAAGGCAAGGCATAGTAACTAATAATTCAGTATATTATAAATAATGGACCACCCATGTTAATAGTGGATGTGATTTTCTCTGATATATATAACTTAAATTTTACTAAATCACCGTTGATATTAATAACTTAGAAATAAATGTTGAAATTGATTATCTTAATCATCTGTTCTTCCAATAATCTCCCGACAAAACGCCAAGTTGTTCTATTAATATCTTGCTGAATAAGCTTGAGTTAGGTAGCAAAAGTCCTAGAAAATCTTTGAATCTTAAAATAGAATAAAAACTACTTAGAATAGGTGATGCAGCTTTATATGTTTGATGATTGGTCAGAGGTGGATGATCAACATTTATTAATTTGCAGCCCTCCAGCCTCAGTAGTTTTTAAGAACTGAGGGCGGACAGAAAAGTGTGGACGGACAGACAAAACCATCACAATGGTTTTCTTCTACAGAAACCTAAAATCAACTGGGCTGGGGATAAAAGGTTGTTTATTCTAATAATGCACTAGAAGGGAACATCATTAAGTTTATTTTTATAAAAGACAGCTTATGTAAAAACATGAATATTAGTCAAGGAATGTATAAACTAGATTCATCAACTGTAATATTAATGTGTAAAATTTAAGGAAGGTAGTAGGTCTGTACAAGAAAAACGATAATCAGATTTGTAGCCAGACCACCTAATCTAGGCCACAAATGTGTCTACGGCTTCACACTCTGGCACCTGACAGGTGGGGTTATTTGGTTTCCAACGGTCTATAGTTTGTTTATAGTGCCACCTAGCCTATATATTGTGAGCTTCTATCACTATGTATCAGTTCTTGGTAATGAGTGATGTATAAATCACTTGTCAGAGTCACTGCACACACACACACACACTTCAGGCCAAGTCCTCCTATATCACGAAAGGATATATATATAAAACGTCTTCCCCTATATAGCAAAAGGAAGCTATAAAAGCAATACCACTGTAAGATATATATATGAAAGGGCGCTTCATATATGGTCTGGGTATATAACATAGCATAACGAATACCTCATATAAATAATATATATATTTGATATCCAGCTATACAGGAATATACCCAGCCATATATACACCGATATATTGCACCCCAAGACCCTATATCAGACATGCCTGACCACATATCTATATAGTGCCATTATAGCCCTGGAGCAGTGCCACGTCCGGGTCCATTCCAACGTGGAGCAACCACAAGAATCACAACCTGTGCCTGCCTTAATTTGGTGCCAGAGCCAGTGCCAGATCATGTCATGGACCCTCCATGGGAGATCCACCCAACTTCACTGACGTTAACTGTAGCTACTGATTCCTCGGCACCCGACGGTTCTTCTTCCACGTCACTGTTATCAACTTAAAATGAACCTCTGGTAGCATATGGAAAATATATTATTTCTCTGGTAGACCAGAACTGGCCTACCAGGATTTGTAGACCTCTCTGCTTGTAAGTGTCACAGCAGCAGGAGTAAGGAGCCCTCAGGAGCCTTTAGGTTACCCCCTGACTATATATCCCAACAGCCCTTCTGTTGTCTCTCCAGATATATGCCTCCCATCACCTCCTAGGACTGTCATAGATAGTATCTTGATAACCCAAATAAGAAGAAAAGGGTGGATAGTTCCGGTATATATATATATTGTAATATATGGTACCCATGCCCTGTTGGCACATTGCCTATTCCATCTCAGAGTGATCCTGGCTCCTGCCCAGTGAGGTAGCTGATACCTCTGCTTCACATAATTTGTATATAACTATATATAAGTTTTATATATATATATATATATATATATATATATATATATATATATATATATATTCATTGCCATATATATATTATATATATACACGCTATATATATATAATATATAATATTCCATATATATATAGATAATTTTATATATATATATATATTAACCACCATGTCAAGGAAGTTTCTATATACACTTATTAATTTATTTTTTACAGTTAGTGTAAGAAACAACTAGATCCTAATATCGAAACTATTCCATTTGGTTTTGATTAGATGAAATTTAGACTTTGTCTAGGAATTCAACCATCAAGCTGTACAGCACGTATGTACAAATATATACATTCAAACAAACATACTGTCACACACACAGCTGCATTGCATAAGATATATATATATATATATATATATATATATATATATATATATATATATATATATATATATATATATATATGCTATTATAAATATTACTGTTCAACCTCTTCTTGTATCGTAACTTAATATTAATTTTCCCTTTGGTGCTAGGAAGACGGGAGTAGATTCCCACACAAGTTGTTTTCAAGATGTTGTCCAAATAGCCGGCCAGTCGACATTAAAGTTGGGGTACGGAATTCATAAGGGACAAATTTTTTCTAATTTAGCTCTTAGGCACATTCCCCTTGAAATCTACTTTCCTTGTATTCTGTTTTGCTAGCGAGTCCTTTGTTCAATTTCAGACCGTGCCTTGGTTAGACAATGGCCAACGCATTTGCGGGGCGGAGCTTCAAGAAGAGGAGCCCAAAACAGACCAAGCCAAGCTGAGACGCTCCTTAACCCTGACTCGAAACTGATGTGCTTAGGGTGTCCTCTACGGCACCTCTTTGTTGTTTTTCCTTTATGCTCGAGTGAAGACTAATTAAAACCCAGAGGACCGAAGCAGCATAATGTAATTGATCACTGCATCATGGAAGTCAATAGTAAGTCTAATTTTTGCAAGTGATTCACCAGTGTTCCATTCCTTTAACTGAATCTCATTTTCCCTTGTTTATTTTCCCTCTCTAAGAAATTCCATACTAAGAACCTGGTATTGAAAATTCCCCTCATAAAGTCATCTAATAATTAATTCAGTGTTGTCAAGTGATATAACCTTTAAAATACCCCCATGGTGTTAAAAGTGTTATTTCTGATGTAAGTAAAACTGCATTCCTTGTAATTAAATATTACTAGAGAGAGATTCTTTTATATATAAGTGTAACCTGGATTATTTATTCCCAGATGTGCATGTTCGCCTTGAAGCCTGGTTTTTTCCCCTCTTGTTTGGAGATATTTGCAATCCTCAGTGCCTGGAAGCAACGTTCACATCCTTTGAACATCAGCTGTTACAAGAGAGAACTTAGAAGAGACTCAAATCTGTTGTGCATTTGTGTAGAATTAATGTACTCGTTCTGATTAGGACTAATATTTCTGGCTGCTGTTCAACTCCTGTAAATGATCCATTTTAATTCTTTATTTTGTCTGTAACTAGTTTCAGTAAGTTTAATTAATTTACGATATTCTGTAAAATGAATATATTCTTGTACCAATTTGTTTCAAGCTGGCGACCTTTCCATTGTAGTTTCTTATGTTATTTATAGCTTTGTTGGCTTTAGAAGACAGGTTACTTGGGTCTCCGGTGAAGGCAAGGCATAGTGAACTAATAATTCAGTATATTACCGTAAATAATGGACCACCCACGTAATAGTGGCGATGCCTTGCCAGTGATCTCTGAAAATTAACTACTAGCTTTTGCCAAGCTATCACAGAGATATTAATAACTTAGAAATAAATTAAAGTAATTAAAATTGGAAATTAAATCTTAATCATCCCATGCAATAATCTCCCAGACAAAGAAGGATACAGGCCAAGGTAAGTTAATATTAATATCATTGTTAAATGAATAAGATCGAGTTAGGTAGCAAAAGTCCTAGAGAGGTGAGTGTTGAATTTACAATTGATGAATAGGAAAAGTTAGGAAAAATTGTGGTGATGTAGCTGTCCAGATTCCATTAGCAGACGATCCCGAAGTCAGAGAGCCGAGTTATCGAGTCAGATATTTATTATTTTGCTATTCACCGGCCAACGAGTAGTGCATAATATTAAATTTTTGAAGTAATTAGCTTAGTGCATGACAAAAGAGGAGCACGTGCGCCCAGCGTTTCTTTCATAGGTTAGGACGGACAATTTTGTAAGTCCATAGGATACAGGACAAGAACCGCTGGCGACCCTTAGCGAGACGGCGAGAATTCATCTCACTCGAGTGCGAATCATGTTCATTTTGCTTGCGTTTCGTATTAATTTGGCGTGCGTGTCATAAGTAACATAAATAGCAGTATTAGTGTTTAACTTCATTATTTGCCTTTTACATCAACGTAAATTGGTCCAGTTGAAAAGTCATGTGTTCGTTCCTTTGCATCATAAAGGGCCCCTAAGTGAGCATAGCAGATGAGCGTAGTAGAATTAATTACGGCTGCTAGCAAATCATAAAATATTTTGCTTTCCATCTTTTCACAACATGCAGTAACTCGCGTTCGTAGTGTTTTAAGCTTACAATTTACATTTTCACCTCAGCCTCGGTCATGTTATAAGAGAATTCGGTGTTTCATTTCTTGTGTTGTTGACTTTAACAAAAGGCTGCGAAGTAAGGGCAAGTAAGTTTGTATTCCCATAAAACACTGACTTCAACGTTGAAACCATATATTTCAGGCACTCTCCATGCAACTTCAGGCCAAGTCCTCCCTCCTCACGAAAGGACGGCCACCAAAAACGTCTTCCCCTTACAGCAAAAGGAAGCTGACAAAAAGCAATACCACTGTAAGACATGCAAACTGAAAGGGCGCTTCACAAATTGGTCTGGGTGCCCTAACAAGCTACACTCAGCGAACACCTCAATTAAATCAATTTCAAAAGGGTTTGACCTCCAGCTAGGACAGGAATCTCTGACCCAGCCAAATTCCAGTACACCGAGGGGTATTGCACCCCCAAGACCCTCGTCAGACATGCCTGACCACAAATCTATGCCAGTGCCACTTGATAGCCCTGAGCAGTGCCACGCCGGGTCCATTCTCAACGTGGAGCAACCACAAGAATCACAACCTGTGCCTGCCCCTAATTTGGTGCCAGAGCCAGTGCCAGATCATGTCATGGACCCTCCTATGGGAGATCCACCCAACTTCACTGAGTTGATCATCGCTACTTGTGAGCCTCTGGCACCCGACGGTTCTTCTTCCACGTCACTGTCATCTACTAAGGATGAACCTCTGGTGGAGCATATGGCTACACCTTCTCTGGTAGACCAGGAACTGGCCTACCAGGATGCAGAAACTGAGACCTCTCTTGCTCCAAGTGTCACAGCAGCAGGAGTAAGGAGCCCTCCAGGAGCCTTTAGGGTTACCCCTGACTTCGATCCCAACAGCCCTTCTGTTGTCTCTCCAGAGCCGTGCCTCCCATCACCTCCTAGGACTGTCATAGATAGTTCTTGGAGGAACCCAAAGAAGAAGAAAAAGGGGTGGAAGAGTTCCGGTCACCCAAGTTAGAGCCACAAGCTTTCCATGGTACCCATGCCCTGTTGGCACATTGCCTCCCTTTTCCATCTCAGAGTGATCCTGGCTCCTGCCCAGAGGAGGTAGCTGGAGTGACCTCTGCTTCACATAATTTGTATCCAACTCCTAGGCAAAGTTTTGTAGTAAGTAGTAGTAACCTGGAAATTTTAAGTCTTGTAATGGGTAAAAATGTAATAATATTCATTGCCACATATCAGAGCTATTAAGCTCATGACACGCTTGGCACAGTGCCTCAATGGAGGAAAATATTCCAATACTCAAAGCCAGAGGAGTTTAAGGGGTGCCTCTCTCGTCAAATATTAACCACCATGTCAAGGAAGTTTCTTAACCCTTCAAGTTACTCATTTGTCTAATACGTCTGTACATTCTAGTGTAAGAAATCATGTAATTCATAAGACTCTTGTATGTTAGCTACTTCATTGTCATTAAAGTTGGTGCTATGGCAGTGTTCTGATAGATGATGTCATAACAAGACAGATTTTAATGTACCATTTGTCTAGGAATGAATTTCACTGTCATCAGAGACAGCAAGTAAATATCCGTAGACACCTTTAAGTAGTGTTAGGATTTTCCCTTAGTAAGTTAGTAAAGCTTGTGTTCTGTCCTAGTAGTTAGCTAGCTGCATTGCAAGGGCAAGACCCATTCAGGGAGAAGAGTAAAGTAGTCGAGGTGAACAGCTTGCTTAGTACAGACCTTCATGTCCGAAAGGGAATGAAGGCCTTCTTAAGGGAGGAAACTATTATAAACATTGCTGTTCAACCTGTTTTTTCATCATAACTTAATATTAATTTTCCCTTATTGCTACGAAGACGGGAGTAGATTCCCATGCAAGAGGTGTAAAGCGGGAAGATGTTGTTTTCAAGATGTTGTCCAAATAGCCAGCCAGTCGACATTAAAGATGGGGAAAGGAATTCATTAGGGAGAAAATTTGTCTATTTTAGCTCTTAGGCACAATCCCTTTAAAATCTACTTTTCCTGTGATCTGTTTTGCTGGTGAGTCTTTTGTTCAATTTCAGACGGTTGGCTAGAAAATGGCTAACGCATTTGCGGGGCAGAGCTTCAAGAAGAGGAGCCCAAAAGAGACCAAGCCAAGCTGAGATGCTCCTCAACCCTGACTCCAAACTGATGTGTTCAGGGTGTCCTCTACTGCGCCTCTTTGTTTTTCCCTTTACACTCGAGTAAAGACTATTATTAAAACCCAGAGGACCAAAGCATTATGGAAGTCAATAGTAAGTCTGATTTTTGCAACCAATTCACCAGTGTTCCATTCCTTTGACTGAATCTCTCATTTTTCCTTGTTTATTTTCCCTCTCTAAGAAATCTCATACTTAAGAACCTGGTATTGAAACTTCCTACTATAAAGTCCAACTAGCAATTAAATTCAGTGTTGTCCAGTGATACAACCTTTAAAATACCCCCATGGTGTTAAAAGTATTATTTCTGATACAAGTAAAACTCCATTCCTTGCAATTAAACATTACTAGAGAGAGATTCTATTATACGGTAGCCACCAAAAGGAATTGCCACTTCAGAAAATTGAGAGAAAAAAAAATTTTATGAAAAAGTAAATATTCATGAAAAATCAAATAATAAAGTAATTACAACAAAATTCAGGGTTAACATTCACCAACCCCTACCCTGATACTTGGTGGGTATGCCACGACATTTGCGCACCTCCTGAAGTCGCTTGGGGACAGAATCTGCCAACGTCTGTAGGAGCGTGTCGTCAAGGTCGTCCCAGGCTCGCTGTACCTCAGCAGACAACTTCTCAATGGAAGACGTATCCTCGTTATGTAACTTCCTTTTGATAATTGCCCATAAATTTTCTATGGGCGAAATGTCAGGAGAATTCCCTGGCCAGTCGGGAATAAAGTCAATACCGCAATCTTTCAGCCAATTAATGTTTTGCTTCGCTGTATGTGCTGTAGCTCCATCTTGCTGAAAAATGGAGGTCTGGCTGCGTTCAAACGAATTCTCTAAGTGATCGTTCAGTATCGTGAAATACGAATCTTTGTTAATGGTCTTATTCATGGGTAAAAACACTAGAGAACCCTTACCCCCATACCAAAAACAACCCCATACCATAACATACAGTGGGAACTTAACATTCGTGGCGAGTTACTTAGGGTTAAGTGGGTCTCCTTGGTGGGTCCAACGTCGCCTTCTGCCAAACACACTTCCCCTTCGTATTAGCAACAAAGAACGAAGCCTCATCACTCCATAGCACTTTCCTCCATTTGCTGATATCCCAGTCTTTGTGTGAACGTGCAAAAACAACTCTGTCCTTCTTTTGCTTGGCCATGATCTGTGGCTTCCTACGAGCCTTCACTTTTGAGTACTTCAAATCTTTTTTCAACCGCCTTTGAATGGTTCGGACAGAGGCTCCAGCAACTGCCTCAGGATTAGCAGCCTTAAGCTGTTGTGCTGTAAGGGTCAGATTAGTCTCTGTCCCTTGCCAACACCCTCAAACCCCTCTCACTGATGATGGGGGTTCTCCCCGGGATGGTGTCTGCCTTGGGTACCTCCTTACCGCCACTCTCGCAGTACTTTTTCAAAATGTTTCGGATTGTTCTCGGTTTCACACCAGTCTTTGCATTTATTACACCAGTTTTATAACCTTCCTCATGAAGCTGGACCACTCTAGTATGATTTTCAAGTGAAGTATAACCGGTAGACATATTATGAATACATAGCACTGAACCCCAAAAAATGTGAAGGCGTTATTCAACCTGGCGCAAAAAAAAAAAAAAATAAAATAAAAATAACAGATCAGTACTTAACCGCCACCCAGAATTCAGTGAATGAATGAGATATTGTCCTTGAGTGAGACACTACCATTAGGTATGTTGCCAATTAATCAATTTGTCCCAGCCGATTTTTTGCCTCAAGAATATGGAATTGACGTTTTTGCGGTATAATATTATGCTGCTTTTAAGATGGGCAAATCTTTTTGGCGGCTACTGTATATGAGTGTTACCTGGATAATTTATTTCCAGTTGTGCATGTTTGGCTTGAAGCCTGGTTTTCTCCCTCTTGCTTGGAGATATACAGTATGCAGTTCTCAGTGCTTGGGAAGCAAGGTTCACATCCTTCAAATATCAGCTGTTACAAGAGAGACCTTAGAAGAGACTCAAATCTGTTGTGCATTTGTGTAGCAATGTACTTGTCCTGCTTAGGACTGATATTTCTG
>NC_089750.1:38220519-38223019 GCF_040412425.1 Macrobrachium rosenbergii | reverse complement strand
ATACCGCCCCCCCCCTGCTTAACACTGCGCGATCCAGCAAACAATACAAACCCCCTTTCCCCCACCATCACGCGATGGGGAGACGTGTAGGGATAGGGGAGGCCAAAAGGGCCATTTAACGCTAGGGAACAAGTAGCATTTTGATCTGTAGGCATATAATGATAAGTGTGTTTTTCCTATGCCCTCTTTGCTGGTCCTTTTGACATGCCTGCAGGTACGGGTGGGCCCGACGCTCGAAGAAGCCATGCTTTTGAAAAGCAGGCAGAGACACTCTTCTGATTTCATCTGTAGCAGACGTGCTGCATTTTCTCCAGCTCAGCTGGTGAGACTGACTTCAACGGTCATTTAGAATGGTTGTAGGCGCCAACAACAGTCATAAAAGGTTCGTACGTTGCAAGTAGTCAAGACCAGCCCTTCCCCCTTTTACTTAAACTCCCTAAAATTCCATTTCTTTAAACTTTAACCTCTTCCTCCACAAAGAAATCCTCCCTTTGTTAGAATCCTGCCTGTATCCCATGCCTTGCCATTTACGTAATTTGAATTCAAGTAAAGATCCCGTGATAACCATCAATTATCCCTCCACCAGTGCAATTTAAGGGCTATTTTGGTTAAGCTATATCAGTGTTCATTTTATCTTTGTGTGAGTGCAATCACATGTTCATTGTTAAAGCCGACGCTGCTCCGATTTTCAGATTGTATCTACGTGATTTCATTATGATCATCTTCTAGGCTACATTATGTTTTGTATTTAAGAACGTGTATTGGGTGATATTTCATAGGGGAATTCCATCTCCTTCAGTGTATACCGTCATTCCTAAATGAGAACGTCTCTTTCAGGGGACACACGTGGCACGATCGCTATCCCTGCTTCAGTATCTTGTCTGCCACCCAAATCCTGATAATTCCTGGTCGCAGTCAGTAACGAATTCCGTTGTGGCCCGAATGTTCACATGAATTATCCTCCCATCCTGGAGTTAGATCATTTGCATTACCTGAGACTATTCCGTGTAATCCGGGCAAGACAAAATGTTATTATTATCATTGGCCTGGTTGTATTGCATATTGGCCCCATTTTTAATCAACTTGCTTGTTGCCAAATCATTGCATCACTGTTCCCTATGCCCTATAACTGAATCTGCCCCTTAGTGATTATGTTGTTCTATGTCTCAGTGTTTGCTTGCTAAGTCTGTAAATAAAACCCTGTAAATTTGTAAAAGTCTGGGCTACTTCCCCATGGCGACCTTCCTTATTCAATTGTAAATCCAGAAAATCTAACGGTAACTTCTCCTTTTGCTCATAAAAACTGGACTTTCTTGGTTTCGTGGCAGCATCAATTATAATTTTGTTTCAATTTCTCATCCAAGGACGCCAGTTTATGAATATATATATATATATATATATATATATATATATATATATATATATATATATATATATATATATATATATATATATATATTACAGGTTAACAATTCCACCTATGTGACTCCTTTATTTAATACCTTATTTATTGATAGCTGTACTCATCATACCTTTTGGTTTCTCATTACTTTCCACCACACACACCTGTTTATTCACCTTTAAATCACTCACCTTCACTTTCACCAGAACAACCATACCTGGTTCTAAAATTACATCTTTTGCTAATACACCTTTATACATCCTCTTCCCTTCGCCACTAGGCTCAGTTTCTCCCTGTGATTGATTACCTCCCACAATTTCCTCCTTATTCCCATTTACAGATATATTCCCCTCCATTTCCTCAACACCCAGATATGGGATAAAGCCCCCAGTTTTCCCATCTGTTATGCCTCCTTTACCAGGGTATATAGAAATGCCGATCCTATTAGATGCTGGATGCCCCAACAAAACCTTATCACCACTAAAACTGGTTCCCTTATCAACTGGGTCCCCATCGAAAAACAAATATCTGCCTCTCCTACGACATCCAGTTTATGAGCCTGACATCACACACTTTCTCCTGTGAACGCCTCAGCCGATACTGGAAAAGCACCTCTTGATAGAAATCATAGTCCACTAAACTGACTGATGCCCCCATATCTACAAAATTCAAAACACTAGACCCTTCACCACAGGCTTCAGTTCCCCTATATCGCCCAAAAGCCCTATATGACACGAACATCCTATCCTTTCCCCTTTGGCTGTTCTGCCCTGCAAAAATTCTGTCTATCTCTAAATTTCCCTGGATATCCCTCCTGACGAGCTTTCCTATAACTGCTGCCAAAATCCTGAATTACTGGCCTAACACTGCTCTTTTTGAGTGATGGGCAAGACTGCCAAAAATGCTCTAAACTCCTACGCCCCCCACAGTATTTAATTCGGAAAAACTCCTTTAGGTGACCCAACCTATTACAATTAAAACAATGAAACTGTGGTGATCCGTAGATTTCCTATCACTCTCTACTTTAGCGCAAAACCCACCTGAAGCAAAGCCTGGATCTCCTTGTGAAAGGTTCTTTTGAGCCCCCATCGTGGCTTT
>NC_089750.1:38195519-38215519 GCF_040412425.1 Macrobrachium rosenbergii | reverse complement strand
TAATTAAAACGATTGTGTAAGGAAGACGCTGATATAAAAATTAACTGAATTTATACATTTCCCAACTGAAGATCAGCTGATTTCTTCCTACCTGGGTGACTTCACCTACAGTACTTTGCCTATAATGAGAGAGAGAGAGAGAGAGAGAGAGAGAGAAAATTCGGAACTTTTTTGTTTATCTTTTAGGACCTTTTCTCTAACAGAGCATCATAGAATACAGTATCAATATTCGTCATGAAATCTCCCACTGGTATTGTTCATTTACCAGGGAAAGCACAAATACCACATAAATGTAAATGGAAATGAAATGGAAATCCTAATGAAGAATAGAGACAATCAGTGGTAGTACGAAATGGAGAATGTGCCAACATCTCAGGTCGTAATTTACGCTTTAGAGAGAACGATGACAGGTTTGTAGAGAAGACAATGAAGTAGAATGGGCCACAATAGGGACTAAATGCCTTCACAATACCTCCTATATGATACACAAGATGCCGATATCGGCCGCCCAGCTCATTACCCGGTTCTCAACCGGTCGTAACCCCACCCTCCAACACTATTCGTTTTTAACGGGTACCAGTTCCTTATATGCAATGTGTTTTCATTTATCAACCTGTAACCCTCAAATAGAACTCTCTCTTTTTATAGGCATACTTCACGATTACAATGGTGAAATGTTAATTTCGGTCTGTATTATTATTATTATTATTATTATTATTATTATTATTATTATTATTATTACACCCTTTCATCAGTCTCCATTCATTTTGACTGGAAGGTATTCCCCCCACCCCCTTTTTAAACGTTACGAAGTCACAAACAAGGAAAAATCGCCAAAAAATGTAAGTTCTCTAATCATTTTCTAATGAAAGACTTGGGACATTTCTTGAAAAATTACGAATTATGGAACATTTATATTGCGATTTCCTGCGCTGAGCTAAAACATTTCTTTTGGACAGCAAGGACCAATTTCTAAACATATTTTCGAAACCGTAAGAAAGAGAAAAGCGCCTAGAATGATAAGCTGAATTCTACGAGATTAAGAGAAAATTAAAAATTCCTGTTGTATTTCAACTCTTGCCTTGTTTTCATCATTGTTTCAAGTCTAATCCTGATGTAAAGTGACAAAATGAACCACCTGGTGTTTTCTTCTAGGAATGATTAATGCTCAACGTCCCCTAAAAAATCCTAGTCTAAAAAAAAAAAAAAAAAAAAAAAAAAAAAAAAGAGGATATGTTGCAAGATTTCGACTAAATAATTTTTCTCATTCCTTGGAAGAATCCCTGAAACTAAACAGCCCTGTTCTTTCAGCGAACGTGTCTTTTCAAGTCTATTTGCTAATAAACCTACAAAGATTATGGGTTAGGCTGATTATTTTCCTTTCATTTTCTGAGATATGATGTGAACTACGAAATCTAAGGCTTAACGAAACATTGAACCTTGGACATTTACATAAGTTAAGTACACCTTAGCTTTACCAGACCACTGAGCTGATTAACAGCTCTCCTACGGCTGGCACGAAGGATTAGACTTATTTTACTTGGCTAAGAGCCAATTGGTTACTTAGCAACGGGACCTACAGCCTATTGTGGAATCCGAACCACTTTATAGCGAGAAATGAATTTCTGTCACCAGAAATAAATTCCTCTAACTCTTCATCAGCCGGCCGGAGACTCGAACTCGGGCCTAGCGAGTGCTAGTCCACAGCTCTACCGACTCGCCTAACGAAGAGCTTGGACATTTGCATAACTCCGTCTTAATCTTGATAACAGAAACAAAAAAAAAAAAAAAACTTGTAACAGGCCAATTTTCTTTCCAATTTAGAAACTGAATTCGTAATTTCAAGTGAATCTGCAGCAATGGTTACGAAAGCTCTTTGCGAATTTAGTATGTTCTTGATATCAACCAGAAAAGGAAATAGTATTCTTGATATTAAAATTGCCTCTTTTCCTTTAGTCAAGTCTTGCCAGAAGAACAAAGCAATGATAAACCAATGATTATTGTTAATGATAGAAAATGGCGCGCGTGTTATTTCGCTCAGGATGAAATAAACACTTTGACTTCGAATGGACTGTGCTCAGGAAAAACGGATTCCTGTCTATCCGTCACTTTATCCTAAGTTTTCAACAACGTTACATTCTATTTACTTAAGGACAACATTTATAGTTAAATTATGTCTCGCATCCTGGCGTGAGTTTTCAATCTTTATTTTTCAAGTTATTTGATTATATTTTCAGTTATAAATGGATTCAAATAGCCATGTAGAGTCCCAGATTACATCCTGATGTTGGTAAAACGTCAATAATGAAATCATTGTGGTGAAGTACGAATGATTTCAACTTTCTTGTTTCTCTAACTTGTTATTGACAATTTGGATCTTTATTTTCAGTTTATACCTTATACATTTCTATTTCCAATATGATTATAAAACAGTTACTATTGCACTCATTGCTGTAAATGATTGTCAATTTCCACACAATCACTTTGATTATGATTATGATCGTCAATAAAATGAAACCTCCAGTGTGTTCATATTATGCACAATAGCTATTTTTTTTTTAGATATCTCATTAATTATGAAAAAAAAAATTTTTCTTCAAATTAAGCTCACAGATCTGGACATCCTAATCATCAGACACATAACGACGCACAAGCGTGCATGTAATTTAAGAAGACGCAGAAACCACAGTTAGGAAGAAAACCGTAAAGCAAGAGAAAACGGAAGAAGAGGCAAAATTGAAAATATCAGTGACCAGAGACGGTTTATACATGATTGTGACACCATTAAAAAGTCTCAGCAGAGGTTGTAAGGGAAGAATGGAATTATTCACAAGGGAGAATGGCGCTGTATGGATGGAAAGTTTTGACGACTGAGATGTGAGAGTTTAGAGGTTACAAACGTATGGAATATGTTGCTGGAAGAGACTGGAGGAAGTTTATCAGGCAGATTAGGGTAACTAAAGGTGGTGTAACCACCACTGACTAGCGGAAGAAGAAAAAGTCTGCGGAATATCACTGGGAAAATTGAATGGAAACGATTAAACTATCGCGTGATAGAGAAGAATAAAGGAAAGAAGTATATGAAGAAAGACAGGTATGTAAAGTGAAGAGATCAGTGAAACAAAGGAACTGGAAACTGAAAATAACACCCACATAAACAAAATAAAAATTAAAATATTAATATATTCTTCCTTTTTCATGACCACAGTCTTAGCTCAATTTCACATGGCGGAACCTTCGAGGTAACTGCAATGTCGATTGCATATTTATTACTTCCATTACAATTTTACATCTATATATTAGCTGTTCTATCCACCCGATTGTTGGCATTTTGTTTCTTCGTGTTATTTGTATCTGTAAGCCATACAGGCATTTTCATTTTGGTTTCTGCGCTGATCACAGATGGCTCTATAAGGAACTGTTAACAATGCAGAAGTTTTAGTAATCGAAATGTTCTGACGCTATTGCTATTAAAAACAGAACGAAGTGCTTTATTCCAAGGCATTGTGGTTGTAATTTAATTGCTATTTTTCATGTGGTGAAATATATTTTGGTCACTGATTTCAAATGCTACAAGAGTAATATAAAAAAAGCTGAATTATTTCATAACTGTCCTTAGTGGAGTACTAAGAATCGAAATGAACACTCAGTAATGACTTTCTCGTTCAGTTCAACATCATCAGCTACAGTAGAATTACTCTTTAACAAAGTAACGGACCAGACATTGGGGCCCCTTCTATCATATTTGTTAAAAAATCAAAACACAGTTTTATTAAAGCGCGCTAAAAACTAAAAAATTATTTTTTGAGACACCCCAGGATTTTCTTGCAATTAATCATGTCTATAAAAATAAAAGCGGGGCGCCAAACATGGAAGGATATGTTACGAGAAAAGAAATATATTTTTTTACTTCTTGTAGCATTTCCCTCCATGTTTGACGCCCACGCTTTTATTTTTGTAGACATGATTAATTGCAATAAAATTCTGGTGTCTCAAAAAATAATTTTTTACTTTTTAGTGCATTTTAATAAAAACTTTTTTTATAATGTTTTTACTTTTTTATTTTATACTTTTTAGTTTTGACAGAAATTGTAACCTATTTATGATTGTAAAAAAAAAAAAAAAAAAATTAACCTTATAGCTGTCGAGCCAAAGAAGGTTTGAAAAATCCGTAGTTATTAGCTTATTCTACCGAGTCAAAGAAGGTATGAAAAATCCGAAGATTTTCATACAAATCCTGAGATACTGGGAGAGGTCACTGTAGGGTCACTAGAGGTCACTGCTGACCTAGTGATCAGGTATAGTTGTATTGTCACCAGGATTGAAAAACCATGCAAAATTTCAAGTCTATCGGACGAAGAGAACAGGTCAAAAATTGAGTTGCAAGATTTGACCCAAACATGTAAAAACAGCCGGGACTGAAAGACATGGCAGACTAAGTAGCGAATGCTAAAAAATGCGCTGAAGTTTCTTCGGCGCAATCGAGTTTTCTGTACAGCGTATAATGCTGTATGAAACTTTCAGTCATGACTCACGAAAATCTCAGCCACGGCGCATGAAAATTTCAGCCACGGCCCGGTGGTGGCCTATGTTGTTGGCACCTATAGTGGTCCCAGACGCACGATCATGGCTAACTTTAACCTTGAATAAAATAAAAACTACTGGGGCTAGAGGGCCGCAATTTGGCATTTTGATGATTGGAGGGTGGATGATCAACATACCGATTTGCAGCCCTCTAGCCTTAGTAGTTTTAAAGATCTGAGGGCGGACAGAAAAAGTACGGACAGACAGATAAATAACCATCTCAATAGTTTCTTTTGCAGAAAACAAAAAAAAAAAAAATTATTGCTAAATTTAGTAAAACTCGGAGGAAATATTTGCCTGTTGGTTCGAAAATGTGGTAGTACATAATATCATCAGGTTTGTAAGAAACAACTATTTGCTCTTTCATTAAAGGCCGTCCCGTAAAAATAATGAAGAGGATAAAATACGGAAACTAGTCAGCGATTATAAAATGTGGACTGACAAAAAGGAAAGTTGAAAGTTTAATGGATTCCATGCTTATTACGACTGAAGGAGTGTGACTGATAGTAGACAGGAGCTTACACAAGGACAATATATTTTACTGGACACTTCATTAGAGTAAGACAGTATTCCATTGTTTTGAAAGATGTCTTTCTAGAAACAGTCACCGTCCCATATTCCATGAAATTATTGATCTTCACAAAGAGAACGTGGGATGGCGTGGACAGGCTGTAATTGAGTTGATGCCTGATTGGAAGAAGAATGGCTTCCGATTGTTGAACTGTCGACTTGTGATAGATGTATGTGGTTGAAAAAGTGACAGGCAGGAGCAAAAAAAAAAAAATGATAACTGGACAGATCAGATTACTAACTGAAGACATGACCCATAATGTTGTGAAAACTATTATGTAATCAGCTTTCAAGTTCTGAAATGAGATGCCGTTCTTTTGTCTCGTTCATGCATCCAAATTCTTTCATTGGTATGTATTCAGTTTAATACATATGATTAGCTGTTATGTATCATCTTATGTTAATTAGTCATGTTTATGTAGATTTCCGTGGAACTGGTTAACTAGGATGTTTTCTCAAAAGATATAGATTAGTGTTATCTTATCTATTGCAGAGTAATTTCTAATATCCTTTTATAAATGGATATTTACTACTATCAATCGAGTTTTTACTTTTAAACTGCTGCGTCAGTTTGGTTCTTATGTTTTAAATTCCCCATTTCTTATTTTTCACCTGTGGTAATGTGTGATAAATGAATCACGTACAAAAGTGATAATAATCATATATATATATATATATATATATATATATATATATATATATATATATATATATATATATATATATATATATATATATGTATATATATATATATATATATATATATATATATATATATATATATATATATATATATATATATATATATATATATTTTTTTTTTTTTTTTTTTTTTTTTACGAGTGTTAGCTGTCCGTTCAATACAATTTTACTTACAACGCGGTGCAGCATATTTCAAAAATACTACCAGGCATCAATATAGTTCAACTAACGGCAAAACATATTATCTAAGCTGTATTTCACCTATCTTCTTACAAGTTTAGGTGACCACTTAATTTCTAGACTATCTTTAGATTTATGGTCTTTCACAGATAAACATCATAACGAAAAGAAAGGAAAGTTTTCGTTCCCATCATCATATTTTATAAAGGCTTTTTAAGACAATGAAAGTCTGTGTAAGGCCTGTCCACACTAGGAAACATTGTTTGGATACAAAGTTTGCAAACTGTTTGCAAACAGTTTCTTGAAAACTGTTTGTAAACAGTTTGTAAACAGCTTGGAAACTGTTTGCAAACAATGTTTCCTGTGCAAACATCAGTTGTCGTAAGGATGCTTATCGGTGCAGTAGCCTCTATGTTTGGCAGTTTTAATGCACTCGAGGAGGGATAAGAGAAAGAAAAAGAGATGGGTGAGGAAGTTTCTAGGAAAAGGAGCGTGTCATGGTAACTTGCTTCTGGCGGAATTGAAAATAGATGGAACAGGTTTTAACAATATATATGTGTGTGTGTGTGTATGTACAAACATATACATACATTATACGGTAAAAAGTGTTTGCAAACAGTTGCAAATTTTGTTTCCAAACAGTTTGCAAACAGTTTGCAAACTTTGTTTCCAAGCAATGTTTCCTAGTGTGGACAGGCCTAATTTAAAGCTCTCATAGGACTGCTGTGAAGAACAATACCATTCCAAGAATCTTATGACTTTTCTTAAAAAAGGAATTCATGATTCTTTCATTTCATGACGTGCTTTCCCACAAATACATATCAGTCCTGATTTTATATGCAACTTTCATACTATATAATTTTTTACTCAACGAATGAAATTAAGTGTTTTCCAGTATTTTATTGACCATTCTTCAGGAGTAATGTTCTTATGCTAGCCCTAGCGTCCAAACATATGAGAAAATTTGATTTCAATAAATCTTAGTTACAACACCACTCTTATTGGCATTCAATTTCCTGTATTACCAACGTGAACATCCTCGCATCCAATACTGCATCGGATGCTCTCAGTTGAAATTCTTGACACTGGTACCTTATTTGCAATGCGCTAATATAGAGAATCTTGGGACCAAATGACAGAATTTCTAAGCGCATCACTCAAGGTCTTAATGATGTTGGTAACAAGACCCGTGACTTGTGTTTCAATTAGCAGTTATCACTTAAGGTAATGCCTGTGAATCTCGCTGTTTTATTTTATTTGAAAATACACGAAGAAATCTCTCCCCTACATGTCTCAACATTGGTATTATAATCAGTGCATTTTATGAAAGTTTGAAAAGATGAGAACACCAATTAAAAGAGCACGATGAAATACCTAAATATATTGTGCGCTGTAAAATAAACTTCCAGTTATCGCTGTACAATACATTAAGACAAAAAGATTTTGAGTATATTTTTTTCTTAAATCACTGACGAAAACGCAAGACTCATCTCCAATTAACATTTAATTTTAGTAAAACATGTCTACTGACAGTCAGAGGCGCTAAATCCTGCCTCCCTACAGTTAAGTCTTGCCTAATATCCTGGAATCATCTCAGATGCTCTTACCGTGTGCTGAATGGTGGCCATGTAACCAATATTCACAAATCTTGGATTTTACTATATCCTTCGTATCAAGGAATCCCACAGTCCTACCTTTCCTTTCTCTCTTTTGAATTTCTCTTTTAATTTGGCATTTTCATATAGGCATTTTATACTTTTGAGTCTGTTATCCAACAAGCTCCGGTCCTACCAGGTTCATACCATAAAAATGAATACTTATTATGACAATAAACATATAAGGGTCAAAATAAAAATAAATGTTAAAAGCTATCAATCGGAGAATTGTAAGAAGAGGTATTTATTATATATATATATATATATATATATATATATATATATATATATATATATATATATATATATATATATATATATATATATATATATATATATGTATATATATAGCATCTGCTCCTAAGACGAATGTTGATATAAGGACTCTAGGCCATGGATCCCTGTATAAGGTTTTTGAAGTCATTCAGCTAAGCAGCTAAGGAAGACAAAAGAGAAAAATGCAACACGTTCAATCTCAGCGAACTGATACAGACAGAGAGCGCGCCTGATTACCAAATTCGCCATTATCAATACAAAACGTGAGAATGAATGTCCACGTTGTTTCAGCTTGCAGAAACTTATTGACTTGCCTGTTTGACCATTAATAGGACGGTCATTCTTCTGAATTCTAAAAGCTCTGTTGATGATTTGTTAGAATCTTTATTTGATACCTTGGACCGCAGACAGCTTGATAACCAGTCTTAAAGAGCATTTTATCGAAGATGCTTCAAACATTTATAAAAAAAATATAGATATTAATTCATTGGGAATATTAATACTCTTAAAATTTGAGTATGGCCATGGGAAATCCAATGTTTCCAGTTTTAAACAGTCTATGCGTGGTATATTTTGAAAGAAAAATATGAAGCCAAAATCATTCCGCGCAGTGTAATATAGTTTGGGTATTTGGCTGAGGAGCGACTATGTTTGTGCTTTCTTTGGCAACTCAATGAACTGGAGCATCGATGAAGTTTACCATGGAAATCGAAAAAGACTGTCGCCTACTCTCTCCGATTGTGTAATGCACGAAAAGAATAATGGATTAAAATTTCGTGAATACAGAAGTTTTACCGATATTTCAACCTATGAATATTTTGATTCTAGTCAAGGGAATAGTTGGAAGGAAATGAGTTTTCACATCTAGGTTTATGCACGTGAATACAACAAAGAAAATGCTTTTTATGATAGTGAAGGCAGAGAAAAACAACACAAAATGACCTGCTTGTAATAGAAATTAGGAATTCGCCTTCTTAAAAACCTTACGATAAACATGCCATTCAAGTTCAATAATGAAATGAAAATAAGCACATTAAAGGAACTAACAAATTCACGTGACAATTTTATAGTGGACAGAACTTGAAAAATCATTTGATAAGAGAATAGAACAATACAAAAAAAAAAAAAAATAAATAGATAAATAAATAAGTATCAGAAATACATAGGGGAATGTGCAATTTTTGTTCGTTAGCAATAACAATCATGCTGTCTAATGGGCAATTATCTAAAGGCTCGATTATTCAAGCAATTTGTTAGAGAAAAATATAACTGAATCCTGTTTTATAAAAGAAAGAGATTTTAGCCCGGAAATAAGTAAAGTGTGCCAGTATTTTTCATAACATGCATGTATTCAAGCACGACTTTATTGCCAAAGGCGTGAGCCACCTACATGAAAAAACAATATTTTTTTTTATGAAGCACTGATCTCGGTCGCAAATGAAGTTATAATGTTAATTCCTGCCACCACGTGTTAGTCGTCTGTAAGATTTCTTAACTAAAGAAGAAACAGGTTAGGCTTTATACTATTTCAATTTTATCTGAGGTACATTTGCACAAACATACATACGGGCGCGCGCGCGTGTGCGGAAGGAAAAATCAACTGTGTCAGTGATCATCATTTCGACGTTATTAATATTTTTAAGTTTACTTTCTCAGTTGCAGATATAAACACTGACTGAATATCTGGATATAGAGAAAGGAATCATTAACTGACAAATAAGACTGACGCTAACTGCACAGGACCATCATGATATACAAACCGATTCACTCCGAGTTTTTCAAGCAAATCTACTTTTCTTTATCTACGAGAGCAAGGAAGGACAACTACAGCCAGTTACTTTATAAAAGTCTATTGGGAAGCTTTTATTTTAATGGCTTCGTTGTCTCGTTTAGCTGCAGATTGTTAGGAAAATTAAGTAATTTGGAAGAATTAAATTAAATGAAAATTCGTACTCCTCGGGGGTGACACACCTGCGGTATTGTTTCCTCCGTTGGTGCAGGCACAGCATTAAGTAGCCATGATGTAACTGGTTTGTTTTCGACTTGAGCTTTGCAATGTAAATACCATACGAAACCCATTATTCTAACACAGCTGATTTGATTTACCAAGGTTATTTGGCATTAATTCTTAAATGGACTTTCGTTACAATTAAGTTGACATCTGGGTGAAGAAAACACTTTTGACTACTTAGACTGACCATTTTGTCTCATTTCCGGCGCTCGCAAAGCACATGTTTCATTTGCAAGTCTAGTCATAGTAATATGGCGAATGTTATGATTTTTATTGCTCAAAATATATACCCATTTTCCAAAAAGACAAATCGTCTATCACCTTAACGCATAACCTTCCACAGAAGAGAATGTACATTAAATGTAAACAGAAAAAATAAAGCTAATTATATATATATATATATATTTATATATATATATATATATATATATAATATATATATATATATATATATATATATATATAAATATATATATATATATATATATATATATATAAATTATTTTAACATACCTGCCTTTGTTAACATAAAAACATATTTTAAGGAAAATCTAAGAGAGATAGATATATAAGAAAATAAGCTTTCCAGTCACTATAATGTTATCTATTGTTCGGGCGCTTAGCAGGTTATGTCGTCCATGGAGTTTTTTTAATTTGTTTTTCTTATGTATTTCATGTCCGAGGTGAGAGAGAGGAGTTTACTTAAGACAGAAGATGCACGAGCAAGGAAATACTAACAATAATAACACAACTAACCAGAACCAAAATAGTGTTAATCATTCTAATAATACTAACAGTAATAAAAATAATAACAATACTAATAATACTTGCACCTTACATTATCACAATATGAATCAAGCAGCAGTAATAACCACAACCACACGCTTCTGTGGACAGGTGGATGATTCACATCCTGACAAAAGTCGACTCGAATCCTATACAGTAAACCATTGGCTCGCAGACACAGATAGTCGCATAACTTCAGGGGGAATAACAGATGAAAGAACTAAAATAAATGAAGCCTTGCTTCTCGTCAGCTCAGAACATGGAGACACTCATAAAACTCTGAACTCCACAAGTTTTAGCAAACTTAATAACTATGCAGAATTCAAAGAAATTTGTTTATCACTCTGGGAACCAATAAATAAGACTGACAGTTTATATAACATAACTAGATTCCTTGACCCGCAATGTAAAACAATTGCTAATTTGTACGCAAGCGTGGAGAATGCAATAGAGAAAATAACAGAAGACTTAAAGAAAACAGGCATTACCATTGGAGATAAGACTCAGTTTGGAGAGAGTGCCAGTAATTTAGTTGAGCTAAGACATGTTTTAAATTACATGTCATTTGGAGAAGAGGAAAAGAAGGCTTTCAGAAAAATAAAAATTGATCCCAAGAAAAACAGCCTTCAAACATTGAAAACAATGAGAGAAGAAATACAAAAGAAAGAGACAAATCTCTCCAAGGAATTTGTAGGAACAACAGAAGCACAAAATGAAAGGAAAGGCAGAAATAATAATCCTACTTTTAAGATGAATAATAAGTTCTATGATAATTCCAGACAAGTAGGGAATAGACCAAATACCTTCCAAGGAAAATATGCCCAAAATACTAAAAGAAAATGGAATCCAGATCAGAAAGGAAGATATAATCAAACAAAGAGTGGGCCTCCCAAACCTTATAAATATGGTCAAAACTCAAACACAAATAATTCAACCCAAGTGAACTATTCAACTCAAGGAGCGAGACCAAAAACAGCCTGTGAAAACTGCGGGTATACAACTCATTTTACAAACGAGTGTAGAAAACCTAGGATTTGCACGGTTTTAAGAAAGTAGGACATTTAACCAAGAATTGCTGATTTAGAACACAAGAAGAAAATAAAGAAACAGTTGAATTAAGCAGTAATCGCTCAACATCAAATAAGTCTTCAAGTCAATGACAAATTATCCCTACACATGATAAAAACAAGAAAGTCCCTTCAAGAAGATAATCTAAAAAGTAAAAATTAGCAAAAAGGGAAGTGAAGGTTCATCCGCAGTATTCTATTTGCAGAATAAAGAAGTTGTATTTCCCATGGACGAAGAAGAAATAATCAGAAAGGGTTTACCTATCATTAAAGTTCCAATAAATAACAAAGTATGCACTGTGCTCATGGATTTAGGTAGTACTGTAAGCATAATTGATAAACATACATTAACAAAATACTAAGGCGTTAAAGAAACGCTAATTCAGGGTCGGAGCAGAATAATAAAAGGAGTAGCGGGTAAACAGATTAAAAGTTTAGGAAATGTGAAATTATAAATAGACCTTTCGTCACATAAAACTGTTGAAAGTTTTATAGCTCTAGAAGACAGATTTTTTCCCTCACAAGTGTTATTCTCATTTAATTTAATGAAGAGATGTGGAATCATCCTGGACTGCAGAGAAGGAAAAATTAACCTGAAACGGGATAATCAAAGGAGCGTATGCTTGACGCTTGAAGAAGAAAAGTTTCACCCAAATCTGATCAATTTGTCTGAGACGACTTCGACAAGCGAGAAAGACATACATAAAATAAATTACCATCAAGAGAACAATCAAAATAAAATGGAAAGGAATAGAAAAGAGAAATTCCCACAATTACAGAATAGAACCCAAGAAGATGTGCACATCCAGAAATTATATTCTCCAAAGAAAGAAATGACCCAGAAATAAATAATGGTGATCACCAAGGTTCTGAATATGACGAAAAACAAGGCGCCAATACTGATAGAGATACAGAGATAAATACAGATAGTTATAGCAATGTAGTAATAAGTTGTGATAATGAAAGGAATTTACTAAATGAAGTATTGTTATTAAACAAAATAAATAAAGTAGATATAAATAATGTAATAGCAAACTGAAGAACTAGTGAAGATACAGAACATTGTTATTTTACAGAGATAGAAAATGAAGAAATATGTTGCGTAAGCACTGTTGATGATAATAAACTACAATTCACACAAACTAGACAGGTGATTTTGCATCCAAAGTGTTTAACAAAAATACATTTAAGGGGAAAAAAAGAGATAGAAATTAAAGACGTTCTGTTGTTAAATGAAGAATTGCCAGAATTTGTCAGGATGGATAATTCCTTAGTCCACATGAAGGGTAATACTTGTGAAGTATATGTCCAAAACTACTCAGATAACAAACTAACACTATATGCAGGCATTGTCTTTTGCAAAGGAATACCTATTAACAATCCATTACTAACACTGGAAGAAGAAGCATTTTTCTCTGTAACTGGTCAAAGGTCTGAATTAAGCAAAGAGGTGAATAAAACAGATTTCCCCATAAACAAGAATAAATTAATTCAGGTATTAGAAAAAATACAGGGATGTAATAGCTATAGAAGGAGATAAATTACGCAGAACAAATGTCCTAAAACATAGAATTTTGTTAGATGATGGAACAAAACCATTCTTTATTCCTAATTACAGATTACCAATAAGCCAAAGACCCATAGTTGATAATTTGATAGAAGAAATGAAGAAAGATGGGGTAGTCATTCGTTCTAAATCTCCATATAATTCTCCATTACTACTTGTTCCAAAGAAAGATGGAAACTGGAGACTTGTGATAGATTATAGAAAGTTAAATTCCAACACTATCCCAGATAGAATGCCAATGCCAGTAATTCAAGATACGTTAGCTCAATTAGGAGGTGCAAAAATATTTTCATGTTTAGATTTACTGAGTGGATACTGGCAAGTACCTTTAGACGAAGAGTCGAAACCATACACAGCCTTTAGCACACATAAAGAACATTTACAATTTGAAGTCATGCCATTTGGACTCACTTCGGCTCCTTTAACTTTTGTTAGATTAATGCTACAAATATTAGGGGATATATAAAATGTTGCAGTTTACTTAGAAAGTCACCTCAAAACTTTAGAAATAGTCCTAGAAAGATTAAGAATAGCAGGACTAAAAATCAAATTAAAGAAATGTCAATTCTTAATGAAATCCTTGGAATACTTAGGTCATGTAATCAGTGAAGATGGTCTGCGAATGCAAGCAGGCAAGATAAAGGCAATAGTTGAATATCCAGCTCCTACAAATTTGAAAGCATTGAGACGATTCCTAGGAATGGTAGGTTACTATAGACCTTTTATTAAGGGTTTTGCTACAATAGCCAAACCATTAACAGAATTAACAAAGAAGGATGTCAAATATGAATGGAATAAAGAGCAAGAGACAGCCTTCCAAACGCTAAAGAGTAAAATGACAAGGAATCCTGTATTAGTCTACCCAGATTTCTCCAAAGGCTTCTACTTAGCCTGTGATGCCTCAAGTACAGGGCTAGGGGCTGTATTATTGCAAAAGGACAAAACCAGAATGAGGGCAGTATATTATGCCAGTAGAGTCTTAAATGCAGCAGAGAGAAATTATAGCACAATAGAAAGGGAATGTTTAGCATTATACTGGGGATTAAAGAAATTTAGACACATGATCCTACGACATAAAGTCAATGTACTTACTGATCACAAACCCATTTATGATTTGTTTAAGAAGAGAACTTTTACAAATAACATGAAGTTCAATAGATGGTTCATTAGTGTGTTAGAATTTGCTCCCGAATTCAGATATATCCCAGGGAAATTTAATACACTAGCAGATGCATTATCCAGATCCCAAGAAGAAACAGAGAAATGTATCACCACTAATACTTTTTGTTTTAGCTGTCAAATAGTGGACTTAGATTTGGAAAGAGTACAAATACAACAAGGAAAAGATACAGAAATCAGACAGATAATAGGACAGTTAATGACAGATGAACCTTCAAAACCTGATTTTGTTTTAATCAGTGGTTTATTGTATAAAAGACCAACAGAGAAGAATGGTTGTTCTCGTCTATACATCCCAAAAACACTGATCAGAGAAGTTTTAGAACTGACCCACTCATATAAGTTAGCAGGACATCCAGGAATTAAAAAGACAAGTAGAATCATAACCAGAAAGTATTTTTGGCCACATTGTAGTGAAGATGCCAAGAACTTTGTATAAAATTGTGAAGTTTGTAATAGAAACAAGGGTACCGTAAATCCAAAGGCTCCACTTGAAAAATATCCATCGGAACTGAACCCGTTCCAGGTTGTGTCAATGGACTTTTTAGGTCCATTTCCTACCACTGTTAGAGGGAATGAACAAATACTAGTCTTTTTAGACTATCTAACAAGATATGTAGAGATTGTACCAGTAAAAAGTAGATACAATTACAGTAGCAGAAGCTCTTAAATCTAGAATTATCACGAGACATTCATGTCCACAAGTTCTTCTTTCTTATAACGTAGCTGAATTTACTAGTGAACTTTTCAGAAAATTATGTGAATTTTATGAGATAAATAAATGTCAAATAACAGCATATAAACCAAGTTCAAATGGAACAGTAGAAAGAACAAATCGTAAAATAAAGGATATCCTGAAAACTTTGGTTAAACCTAATACAGAAGACTGGGATTTAGCTTTAGAAGACGTACAGTTTACTATAAACAATACTGTAATTGAAACAGTAGGAGAATCACCACATTACTTATTATACTGATATCAAAAGAGACTACCTAATACCTTACTAGATGATGCAACACCACCCCGACATACTATATTGCATGGAAAACTAGACGTACTTATGAAACGATCAAACAGACGAGGACTAGACTTAAAGAATCTCAGAGTGTTCAAGCAAGGTACTATGACAAAAATACAGCTAAACCAGACATTGTAGTAGGTGCTCAGGTATATGTTCAGAATCATATTCCAGAAGGTCCCACTGTAAAAGTTTCTCCAAAATTTCATGGTCCTTATAGAGTATTAGAAGTGTTAAAATTAAATAAGCTAAAGATCATAAGTGAGAGTGATCTAAAAAAAAAGAATTGTTCATAGCAATCATGTAAAAGTAATAAAAACAGACGCTTAGTCCACTAAAAAACTAAAAGAAATATTGAAAGAAGATAAGGAAGAACAAATAAACCAAAGATATGAATTAAGAAAAAGATAAATTTATGTAAAGTGTTGAACTGTCATATGTAAACTGTATATGTATAAATTAAAATACCTCATGTATATAGAATATCTGATAAGGCTTATTCTTACAGATACAAACATGCGGCTCCGCGGCTCCTATTGGTCTAATTCAACTGCTTTGTGTGTTATCCGAAGTGGTCATCCGAAAGGATGCACCAAAAGGGATCTATGAAATTAATAAGAGATTTGGGAATTGTAAGTATAGATGTGTCTTCAGTGCTTATCAATGAAATGACGTTGAAAGATGTTCAAAAAGAACTCAAGGTAATAATACAGAGAAGTGATAATAAAGTGCCTTACCACTGTTGGAAAGATTAGATAATTACATGGAAAGTGTGTTAAATACAAGATCCAAAAGATCCCTCTTACCTTTTATAGGAACAGCACTTAAGCAACCATTTGGAGTAGCAACTGATTCTAATGTAGAAAAAGAAAAGGCCCAAATTGACAAATTAGAACATTAGGCAGCAACAAGAGGAATTGTTTTAAATAAAGTTATTACTTCTCAAAACTTAAATGCCCAAGAGATAGAAAAGCTAAAGGTGTTCATTAATACAGTAAACAAAAATATAACAAAAGAATTAAATATGTTAGAAAACCAACAATTTCTGAGTACTTTCATTAGTAATAGTAGAGTAATCTTGCAAAAACATAGAGACATGTTAACTGCCATTTTGTTAGCCTATAAGGGAATATTAAGCCCAACATTAATCACTCCCCAAGAGTTAAAAGGTATAATTAATGATTTTTTGGTAGAGGGGCATTATACCCCTACGGTAAAGGATGTTATGGTATATTATAATCTAATAACCACCAAGGTGGTTAACAACAAAATTATTTTAGTGTTACCGTTTATTCAGAAAAATGCAGATGTACTGATGTCCATACATCCTTTCCCCATGTTAATAAAGGAAAATGTAATCATTTCAAATGCCAACAACATCCATTTTGCATTAGAAGAATATGGGTTAATGATGTCATTTATTACTGATGTTCAATTAAAAGATTGCATAATTTTAAAAGATAGGGAATACATCTGCAACCTTGATAACCTTTACGAAACTACTAAAGCCTATCCTTGTGTTCAAGAAATAAATGAAAATAAAAATCAAGAAGCAAAACTGTGTACACAATTATCCAAACACAGTTTTGTTTCCATCCTAGTAGAACAGTCAATTTTTGTATTTTCACTAAATACTGTAACAGCCATAATCAACTGCCATAATCTAAGTACTAAAATTAATTTCAGTAATGTTCATGTTTTTGACAAGTCTTGCAAGTTAGTTATCCCAAATAAATTATATTATGAACCTCATGTTTTTACAGAAATAGTTTATCACAAGAAGATCCCATACATGTACTATTCTAAGAATATCAAAGAGTTTAAATTGTTTCAATTAGAATTAAAACAACTGAATGAGTTACCATTGGTAGATGAATTTTTCTATTATAAAGAAAAGACCAATTTTATCTCTGTTCAATTTGGTCATAATATTGATTGTGATTGTGGTGTTTGCAATTTTAGTCACACGTGTAGTGATTACAAATACTGAGATTATAACAGAAATAAAAAGGGCCAAGGAAGAAGAAAAATGTTCTTATAGATATGAATTATTGCTAATTTTCTCTATATATTGTTGAATTCATTGTGCATTGACTGTTGCAATTGACCATTTTTACAATGTGATGTTTCCTTGTGTGTGTATATATATATATATATATATATATATATATATATATATATATATATATATATATATATATATATATATATATATATATATATATATATATATATATATATATATATATATATATATATATATATATATATATCATTTAACTAACAAACTAACATTTGTACATTGAATGAATTTTTACAATATGTTATTAATTTGATTTTTAACATTAGTATATTGACACAATTTGTGTAATATATTTTTGAGAGTATTACTTTATGGGCAATCATATAAGTGCTTTGTTTTATGTGTAAGTTTACACTTATCCATTTGAACTGTAGTTTTCTTGTCACACTGAGGGCAGTGTGAGATAGCGTGACCGAATGGTGTTAGGAAAATTAGGTAGGAAAAGTAGAAAGAAAAGAGAGAGAGAGATAAAAATAGAGACAAAGAGAGAAAACATAGAGAATAGAGAGAGAGAGAGAGAGAGAGAGAGAGAGAGAGAGAAAGAGAGAGAGAGAACAATGATTACGCCTGGGTTGTTTTCGCTTGAGAAGCTAAGCAGTGATGACTGATATAAACCAGCTTCCATGAACTCAAAACAGTGAGCGAGAATATCGCGCCCAGGGCCATAAAACCGACTGTAAAATTTAGAAACTGTGGCCTCGCGATTTAGCTTACTCAGAGATGATTCAGCACCTCGTCAAGAAACTAACGCAAGCCATCTCTATAACCCGCCTTCAATAGGAGGTGTTTTCATGGAAATTCCAGGAAATTGGGGGCTGGACAAAGTGATGTACTTCAACACCCTCCAATCAAACATTCTAGGGGCATCTTTTACACCCACTACTAAGATCATTTCCAATCAACTGTTTGAGGGGAGGCCTTGCAGATAAATCCTTCCAATAGGAAACTAGAGGGAGGAGGAAATTGCAGATTACAAGAAACCCAGGGGTTCCAGAGATAGAAGAGCAGAGCAGAGCAGCAGATTCGAGTTAACATCCACCAGGGACAGTTATATCTCCCCTTGCTTCCGTACTCCCCAAACAGACTGATTTGAACTGTTTAATAAGAGTGATTTCGTTTGCATACCTGTAATTTTAAATTGTACTTAAATTTGTAGTTAACTTTCATTTAAAATAAGGAAACTACAGATCTCGTCTCTATTACACCATTCTGAGAGATACCAGTACTCTGAAAATAATGTCCCTCCAACGATATAAGGTTCAAAGAAAGCAGTGAAGGTGGAATCTACACTTAGAGAAGCTTGCAGGTGAGAGGAAATAAAATATTTTTAGTCAGGGCACGACATATATATATATATATATATATATATATATATATATATATATATATATATATATATATATATATATATATATATATATATATATATATATATATATATATATATATATATATATATATATTTGTGTGTATATATATATATATATATATATATATATATATATATACATATATGTGTGTATTTATTTATATAGTTTATATTTAAAAGTGAATGTTTGTTTGAATGTTTCTGCACTATAGAAATACTAACCAATTGGCTGATCTCTCTCTCTCTCTCTCTCTCTCTCTCTCTCTCTCTCTCCTCTCTCTCTCTCTCTCTCTATATATATATATATATATATATATATATATATATATATATATATATATATATATATATATATATATATATATATATATATATATATATATATATATATATATATATATGTATATATATATATATATATATATATATATATATATATATATATATATATATATATATATATATATATATATAAAAAATATATATATATATATATATATATATATATATATATATATATATATATATATATATATATATATATATATATATATATATATATATATATGTACATATATATATATAGGACTTATGGACTCTAAAGACAGCGACTTAACAACTTTAGAGTCCATAATGATAAAATTAACAGTTCCATCATTAAATACCCAAACATCATCTACTCAGCTGTTTATTGCTTGATGGCCCTATTTGCCTTATCGTTAACTTGCTTTCTTCCTTTTATCTATTTTTGTTTTAATTTGTATTTTTCTCTCCTTGTTTCAATAGTTTCGTTTTAGCTACCGCTTGGGTAACTCCTATTAATGTCATGGCGCCTCCGATATTTTTAAAAGAATTACCATTTTAAATGAGATAATAATGCAGTGTTTTTAATTAGTTGTTATAATAAATGTTTTTTTATGAATAATTATTAAGTCAACTCTCTGTATCTCAG
>NC_089750.1:38188019-38190519 GCF_040412425.1 Macrobrachium rosenbergii | reverse complement strand
GATGAGCATATATTTAGCTGTATTTATCCTTAGTGCATGCTGTAACAAGACTGTTTCTAGTGGCTAGGAACTAGCTAGGCAGTGAAGTGATAACAAGTGATAAGTGTTAAAAGTCTTGGAAAATGCAAGAATTCCCTCCAAAAAGTTACAATAGCCTTAGTTAGGAAGAAGTATCTGGCAACCTCTTCTAGGCAGGCCGTTACCACCGGTGCATTGCCTCTCATACACACCTACGTTCAGTAACCAGTTTGCACTTTATAATTTTATTTGTTCTGTGACAACTTTACTCATTCAAGTTAACCACTGTTATTCTGCACCTTACGCACAGTAATACAGGTAATATTAACGTAAGCGTTGCGAAGAAATTTCATGTGTTAATGAAGAAAGTGCATAGTATTCACATTCTTTAAAGTCAACGTGAAGGTCATATGGGAGGATGTATGTCTTGTCTCCCCTACACTTGATAGCTGGTCCGTCACTCAGCCATCAGAATGTTACACGTTAATGTGAATATTACTGTCACACATCAAGTTTTGAAAAAATCATTCTTAGTGGAAGAAATCATAAGTTCACATTGCTACCCTTCATAGGTTATAATTGGGCATTATTTGCATATACTCACTCAAGAGATATTATGTATATTGTTTGTGAATAAGATATTATTCGTTCATGTCACATAAATATAACATTGTGGAATTTATGTAGGGTACAGGCTATATGCTTTACAACCATAACGTGCATTTCCAAACCCTATTACAAATAAAGCCCCTTATTAAGACTCTACTAGAATTTTATATGTTAACCAAACTACATTACTTAAAAGTCTTTCCAAGTGCACCCACATTCGCATTAATGTGTTTTCACAGCTCCCTTGTGATGTGGGACTGTCAGGAGTGAACTTATGAGCTGGTTTGTTAGACTAAAAAACCCAGTGAACCCATTAATCTACATCTTGAGCATTGCGTCGCAAGAATACATTCTATGGAACCAGCCACACACTGTAGCCTATGGTTAATCACCCGCGCCATCCACGAATAACGAAACTTTACCAAAAAACCACAATACCAACTTGTACAGTAGCCGGTTTGTCTGTGTGCAAGTTCTTATTGTTCTTTTGAGCAACCTAAAATCAACTCCCTCTATATGAGAACCATGTTCTACGGAACACCCTAACATTCACACTATAGCTGACCTTGTCCATGCATGAGCGACTCACAAATAACCTGTTCTTCGGAACTAATAAAACCCTGTTCTTCAGAACTAATAAAGCCTATTCTTCGGAACTAATAAAGCCGGTTCTTTGGAATTAACAAAATGCCACACTTGATCTTATGGGATGAGTCTGCACTTTCGAGTGCCACAAGAGTTCTCTGAACACTCCATCCTGTTCCATGTGAACTGACTAACATCCTACAGAACCCCTAAAGAACCTGCTTCTCTGATCATAAACCCTCACACCATTCGTGCCATAAACCTGTTCTTTTTGGAACAAAACCTCTGCACTTTACGACAACCAGTATGGCAAGTAGCTAAAAAACCAAAAAGCCTAACAAAGCCGGCTAATTCTGCTGGACTTTCCTAACCACAATGACACACAATGAGTGCTACTATTCACATTTGCTAAATGCAAGTGGAATCAAGCTATCAAAACCTACAAAGAGTGCCACCCTCGCTGGTACTCCCCACCACTTGGTCTCTGGTATCATCTCCAGAGCCACTACCAAGCATCCGGCTTAGTGCCACAGGCATTCATGTGAGCAAGTCTACATCCTTTGGGACCAACCAGTGGGTTTACTTTCTTTCATCTTCTTTCCTATACCCTGCCTTAGCGAATCCTTTAGTCTCACAAAATAAGGGCCTGTCTTGGCCCTTCTTTCTTACTTTCTACCCTGGTGGCTCCACAGATTCACAACCTGTGGGTCCATCTCAGTTCTCACTTCATACTACCAAGCTTGTTCTACACTCCAAACATTGTACCTTGAACGATTGCCATTTGTGTGGCACTCACCATTCTAGCCACTCCTGTGCAGCTACTCTATGGTTTAGTATTCATTGGTGCACCTCTCAAATAGCATCATGTCTACCTATGCCAAAGACTACAAGACCTTCCAAGGGCTCGGACAGGCCAGGGGTCTCTGATGAGAGCAACTAACAGCCTGGATATATGAACAGGTAGCTAGAGCAAAGAAGGAAGGAGAAGAGAAAGATGAGGCAGTAGCACCAACAAGAGGAGAAGCAATGCCAACATGAGCTCAACTTCGCTCGGGAGAAAACCGTTCTCACCGGAGCAGAGAGGCAAACAAGAGAAAAACAACGTAGCCTTGAGTTGGCCATTGAGCAAGCTTGCCATGTAAATGTCATGGTACTCACCCAACATAGGGCCGAGAACCCTACTTCTGCTACCCCCCAGTCAACCCTGTCAAGCATGAGTGCTCTTATCCAGAAATGGTCAGACAATGAACCTGACGCATGGTCGGATCGCATAGGGAAAGTCTTTGAG
>NC_089750.1:38135519-38183019 GCF_040412425.1 Macrobrachium rosenbergii | reverse complement strand
ATATTATGAACACCTGTTAAATGAAGAAAATCCTAGAAAATTCTTTGAAGATGGATTCCAGAACCTTGGCATTACACCTACTATTAGCAAGAAGGAAGTAAAGAAGGCACTAAAGAAGATGAAAACTGGCAAAACAATAGGAGCAGATAGAATTCCTGCGGAGGTATGGAAGAGCCTGGGAGAAGAAGGAATAGACATGCTGTGGGACCTAGTAAAGAAAATATGTTCGAGGAGGTAATTAATTTACTTCTACTACTGCTGTGGGGAATAATTACTTCATTAATTAACTGGATTCAAGGAAGCAGTTGACAAAAATCTTAAACAGCGCTTGTAGTTTATCTGGGGTAGGAATAATGAAAGGTGAAAATAGGTCGAGAGAAAAAGATAAATAATAAGGGCGAATTTCTCTCAATTTCCAGATGTACCTGATCCAATTTTATGTATGCTCTAGTAAAAGCATGAGTGAGGCTCTTCCTTCCTTTAGCAGAGTTGGGCAGGCGAGATCAGTGGGTGCTTGGTGTCAGCCGTCACAGGCTAGAGGGGTCCGCCCTGGATAAGCCCTTGGAAGGAAGCCTGTCTGGAGTGTCACTCTGCTGTTACTGACTGACCTCTGTTATGTAGTAAAATCCTCTTTCAACAAATGGTTTGGCCCTCAGCTATCTCCCTCATCATATGATTCTAGAAAACAAAAGGCATCTGCCAGAACAAGGAGGGGGGCAGAAACAGGAGTGGTGAAGGGCTTACAGCTCAGATATTCATGCAGGCGTTTCTTCTAGGGGATATCATAAAGGGACAGAATTTAAGCCTGGACTCCCAGCCCTCAAACTACCACCAGACTCTACAAATTGATTTAGTTGTTTCTTTCTAAATGTTCCAGTTTCTTATCAGGCATAAGGCGCAATATTCATGACAGCTCCCCTCTTTAAACATGCCTTCCAGGCCCCTTAGGGTTGGAATGTCTGTACAAGAGGGCCACTGTCAAATAAAACTGAACCTAACCTCCTCAAGTGTGGCACTTCAATTTACTTTAAACATACCTAAAGATCAGATAAGATTAACTAAGACTCGTCCCTATCTAAGGCTAAGAGCAAAGTTCCTACGTTCATTTAATGAATGTATTGTCTGTGAGGTTTACTAAATCTAGTAAGTCCATCAGTTAACTAACCGAATGCCACACAGAACCTAGCTAACTCAGTACCATCAAAATGATAAACTAGCTAACATGTGGATGAGATATCCCTAAAATAAATCATAATTGGGTAACTAAAAGCAAGTTAAATATAAGTGGGAGGATTGAGCTGCCCCCCAAATCTAATATTATAATAAAAATAATGTTAAGGTTAATTGAGCAAAATGGTAAAAATAAATTCAAATGGTTTATCACAATTAAAACTTTACTATATACAACCACTACTGACTAAGGTAGGAGACAACCTAGGCATTCTTCTCTGGCAAGGTGCCAGAATTGCTCTGTTAAGATAAGGTACTGTTATATATACAGGTAGTGCCGTGAGAGAGCGGTGGCTCTAGTAATCACCTGGACCTTCTAAGCTCCCTACTCCTCTTCCTCCTTGGTTTCCTTCAAACTTTAGGGTGAGATCCCCTAGCTGGAATCTGGGCAAATGACCCCAGAGGAGGCTGAGAAGACCATTAGGCCAGGTCTGGGCCTGCAATAGAACATACTCTCGGGACTTAGACCTATGAGTGTTTTGTCAACTGGGAAAACAGGCACTGAATTGGCTACTGTCTCAGCTGCTGTGACAATCTGGACAGCAATAGTGCCAACTAGTTCTACTACCTTCTGCTGCATAGCCTCCATGTTGGTAACCAGCTAAAATAGGACTTCTCAAAGAGGGTTGTCCACCAGTGTCTTGTCTTTTGGGGAAGGTGATGAAGAAGAAGAGTTAGCTGTAGGTGCACGAGGATCGCAGGTTGCAAGGACCAACTGTAGCATAGGTTGTGAGGCCACGCTGGGGGACAAACTTCTGCTGCGGTTGGGGGAATCCAGAAAAGACCCTACAGAATTTTGGGCTGGCTCTTAGCTGGACACTGGTAGCGTGGCAAGGCCAGTAAACAAGGGGGAGGGAGGCAGATTAGGATCGCCTGAAGGGAGATCAACAGTGTGCTCTAGCACTGATTCTAAGGCAGGATCAGTCACAGGATTTGGGGAGGGGATGCTAGCGGCACTGGGGCCAAGAGTGCCGGACGTCCATTTGGGCACATGTTGCAAAGGACCAGAATCTGACTCTGGTGTGAGCTCAATGACCAGACTGGGTAGAGCGCTACACTGGCCAGGCTTAGGCACTGGCTGTGGCTTGACAGCAGGGTTGGAATGAACATCAACACCTGATGAAGACTTGAAGGGGGCAGGACCCAAGGCAGGCCCAGAGAGGGTCCTGTCCTAGGAGGAGGTCATAGCCTCCAGGAATATGATTGGCTACTCCAGCGTACAAAGCCAACTTTTGTGGGGCCTGGCAACCCTCAATCGCACAGTCAGGAGTGGCAACCTCCAGTTATTGTGTCCTCAACAGTTACAGGCTTGCTGCATTCAATGGTGGCCCTTTGGGTACTTTGTCTCGCCTTATAAGGGAGATTTAAGCATCAGTGCCCTCAAATGCAGAGACTTTTTGAGAGTGGTAATGACCTCGAGGAGGTGCAACAAAAATAGGCCCCACATCTGGCGACCCTAAAGAGGATGGGTGAGTGGTCGCCAGAGCAATCCCTAAAGTTCGTGGTATGCTTGTATTTCTTATAAGTATGGCAATAAGCCTGGCTATAATCTCTACAAGGAGTATTAGTGTTTACAGTATGGGTGGGCTGGGAGTTCTGGTTAGAGGGAGCCTTTGACATGGCTCCCCCTTTAGCTTTGCACTGGACTTCCAAATGACCTATTTTCTTACAATAAGTACATACAGGCTGCGATGAATATGGTTCGTTTCTGGGTCAAACTGATGAGGGAATGGGGCCAGGAGGAACTATGGGCCTGCTGGAGGTACTGGAGGATAGGTGGTACATCTTTTAATCACTAGCCAGGCAGCAGCAGTCAGTGAATAGTTTTGGTTGTTTCTCATTAATGCGTAGAGCTAAGGGGCATGGGGCATAATGGAGGAAGTCCTCAAGTTGGAGTCGATTCAGTGAGTCCTAGAACTCCTTGCACTCCAAGGCATCAATCTACCGCCATAAGGATCAGGACTTTTTGTAGGACCAGTTGGACCAGGTTTGACTGACCTCCTTGGGAAAACCTCACCATCTTTACCTCCAACGCTCAGGCATAATCTCATATGCTGTTGTTACGGCCTTCTTGACCTCCTTGAGATTTCCCTGTCACCATTTTCCAAGGAATTTAGGGAGTCCTGCCCCTTTCCGGCCATGTGTTTTGATAGCATCATGGCCTTCTCTGTCTCATTTGGCTTGTACTCATTGAAGAGGGTGTCAACTTGTTCCAGCCATATTTCTGGCCCTGTGTCATTCCAGTGAGGCATGAGGTTACTGGTGTTTGATATAATAGAAGGAGCAGAGGCCATGGCGGGATTATCAGCTTGGTGTTGGGCCAGTACCATGCCACTGTCTTGCTTGAATCTTTGAAGCTCGAGTTCCTTTTCCTTCAAGGCTAACTCATGCAACCTTTGGGTTTCTTCTTGTTCCTTTCTCTTTTGCTCAAATGCTAGTTGAAACTGTTGCTCCCTTTCCTTCTCTTTTTCTTTATGCTGTTGCTGCTTTTCTTGCTCTTGTGCTAAGGCTAGCTCATGCTGTTGCTGCTTTTCTTTCTTCTCTTCTCTCTCCCCCCTAGTGGCAGTGACCTGCTCTTGAGCCCATTGGGCCAGCTGTTCCCCCTTTTAACCCCATACTTTTCCCTACCTCCTTGAAGGTTTTGTACTCCACGTCTGACATGTTGCTATTTGCTTGGTACTAAGGCTGGGCTACACTTAGGCACTCGTAAGGGTGCATGAGCTGTGCAAGCAATTGCACGGAATAGAAAATGGCACTTCGAACTGTGCAGAGTGTATGCAAGAATAAGGACATGTGCCTGCAGAAGGTGCCACTTTTAAATAGAAGAGCACCCCTGAGGTGACTCTAAATGGCAGTGTACCTTGTATAGGCTACACTGGAATAGAAGTGTCCCTTAAGATGGGTGACACTTGTGGCTGAGAGTGTCCCTAATGTGCAAGGTGGTTCTGAAAAATTGGGCTCGTAGATGCATATGGGAAAGTAGCACTCGACAGCATGTGTACAAGCTGTGAATGGAAACAAAGTTGGTGGAAGTTCAACACGTGCGGCTTGGTTCATGAAGAACGAGTAGTCTAAGCTTTCATGAGGCTATCAATAGGCTAGCCAACATGCAGAGGCTGGTTGCTCATAAAAAACAAAGTAAATAATTAAACGAGTATTCAGTTGCCTGGTAGTTTAAATGGGTTTGCTTACTTGAAGCAATAAATAAAATTTGCTTGCCCAAGGCTATGAGGCATAATGCAATATTTATATTCATATAGGCGGGCTTGCACTAGTGCAATTATTATCGCAAAATTAATACAACATGCTTCCCAAGAAGTTACATAAGATGAAAAGCTTCTCTTGAGCAGAATTAGTGAACGTAGCATGGGAATTAATTAAGAGACTCTTCCTGGTCTTGAGTAGGATTTAATAATTCAAGCATTGCTTTCTTCACAGTAAAGAGAACACTGTGTTCTATAAGAAAACAGCTGAAAGGTAATAAAACTACTGGTGTTTCTCATGGAGGTTAATAGTTAACAGGATGTTAAAAGATTTCCCTTTCAGTGAAAATGATTTAAAAGTCTCGTAAAATACAAGTGACATGAAGCAACCTTTGATTTAATTTAACTAAAGTGACAGTTGATAGACAGACCACAAAATGGAGGGCTAACTTGACAGTTCATATTACCAAGGCTGTGAGGTAAGATTAGCTGCCCGGTAGGCTGAGAGAAGTTGGCTGGAAGCCAGACGCAGTGCACACACACTGGTAACAAAGACGCATTTACAAACATATAACCTCCTCTCTATTTTCAAGAGGCAGAATGAAATATACGAATATTTTCTGAGTGAATGATGCACAAACAGATTTAGAAGTTAATTACACGATGCAAAAACCATATAATAACTATAAGTTAGTTGCTTTTTACTAGCAAATTTTCACTCTAACAGTCCCTACAGCTTCGAAAAATGTGCTCTGAGCTTCACAGTAAGACCTAGCATTCCCTAGCAAGTCTAAATAAGCATGCAAACTTTGCTGAACATGCGAGGCAAAAAGCCCTAAATAGAAAATAACTAGCATGCAATAGTAGCTACGTACGGGCAACCTTCGATGGAATGTGCTGTCCTAACATGTGGCAAAATTGTCACACAGACTTCACCCATGAACATCCATTTACTATCAATGGGAATTAATTCTAGTTCTAGAATTATGCATGTAAACACACTATTTGCAAAAAAAAAAAAAAAAAAAATTCACTACTAGTTCCTTTTCTGATCCAAGTTGTCAAGAGAATTTTAATTTTAAACTCGTTTAAAAAATCACCAGTTCAATATGATGATCCAGGCAAGGTTAAGCCAACATTATGTCTGAGAGCCCTATTGGTGTTAATCTATGGGAAATTAGATAGTCTCGCTAATTGGGCAGCAAAATCATAAATAAGAAAAAGGAAAAGGGGAGTGTAGGTTGCCATGGTGAGAGCCTGAGTAAGTAATAATTAGCTTTATTTACAATTTACAGAGTAGAATTAACAGCAAATGAATACACGGGCAACACTAAATTAAATAGAATAAATGCAATTAAGGAACACTCAGATAAAGGGGGGGCCCTGTCCCCAGGTAAATCACCAAATGATGAGTGGCAACAATCGTCGGTGTTGACTTCATGCACACTTGGATCAGGATGAATTTGCATTAACCAAATAACACTCAACATCGACTCCTGAAAGGCAGAGAGATGTCTGATGAGTATAAATTTACCTCAATATGCCTATTGGTTAGACATAGATAAAGAACAAGATTCGGTAGGTAATTAATTTACTTCTATTACTGCTAGGGGGAATAATTACTTCATTAATTAACTAGATTCAACGAAACACTTCACAGAGATTTTACACAGCACTTGTAGTTTATCAGGGGAAAGAGCAATGAGAGGTGAAAACAGGTCTAGAGAAAAATATATAAACAATAAGGGTGGACTCTCTCAATTTCCAGACGTACCTGATGCAATTTGTGTATTCTTCAGTAAAAGCGTGAGTTGTGCTCTTCCTTCCTTTAGCAGAGTTGGGCAGGCGAGATCAATGGGTGCTTGGTGTCAGCCATTACAGGCAAGAGGGGTCTACCCTAAATAAGCCCTTGGAAGGAAGCTTGGGAAGAAAGGTCTTGTCTAGATTGTCACTCTGCTGTTACTGACTGACCTCTGCTAGGTCGTAAAATCTTCTCAAACAAACGGTTTACCCTTCGGCTATCTCCCTCATCACACGATTCTAGAAAACAAAAGGCATCCACCAGTACAGGGGGACAGAAACAGGAGTGGCGAAGGGGTGCAGCTCAGATAATCATGCAGGTTTCCTCTGGGGGATATCACAAAGGGACAGAATTTAAGCCTGGACTCCCAGCCCTCAAACTACCACCAGACTCTACGAATTGTTTTGGCTGTTTCTTTATTAATGTTTCGGTTTCTTATCAGGCATAAGGTTCGATATTCATATATATATATATATATATATATATATATATATATATATATATATATATATATATATATATATATATATATATATATATATATATATATATATATATACGAGGGCATTCAATAACCAAAGGAACATAAATTTTTTTTCTTGGTCAATTTTTCCTCAAAGATTTTTAAATTTTGTGTGCGACATCCTTAACCATTCTCAAGTTATGTCATGTATTTTCATTAATTTTTTATAGACGCCTGCAGTATAATCTGCTATCTAAAGTGTGTATGTGACTGAGGTACATTCCAAACAAAGAGCAGTAATAGAACTCCTTTTGGAGGACAAAGAGATCTTCACAAATATTAATAGATGCTTGCACAATGTCTACAGACACCTGACAATTGATAAAAACACTGTGAGTCATTGGTATATGTATGTACAAGAGGCAATAAAATTTTATCCTTCTCATGGTCAATTTGGCAACGTGACATTGTGGTTATGGAATGCGGGTTCGTTTCCCCCCACTGGATATCATAATTGCTTCACATTTCTTGCACTTGGATCTAAAGCTTTGTAGTAAGAAGTGTATCCAAATTCGAGAAGTTAAGAGGGTATTGTGGCTATTCCAATTACATAATGTATCTGGTAGAAAAGTGACCAGTAAATTCTACAAATATATTTCAGCCTAAAAGCAATAAAAACCATTGCCCACTTGGCTACGATGGTGAGGTTAGGTCTTTTCCAGATCTAATAAACATATCCGAATTCGACATGAATATGTATGTATGAGAAGCAATAGTCTTATCCTTTATATGGTCAAGTCGGCAACTTGAACTCATTGTGATTATAGGACACAGGTTCGTTTTCCGATATCAGACATCATAATTAATTCAAAATATTTTCACTTGGATCTAAAGCTTTGTAGTGGCAAGCATATCCAAAAAGCACAAAGAGTTCGAAAAGTTAGAGGGTATTGTGGCTATTACAATTACATATATATATAATTATAGATATATATGAAAATATATATATATATGTAAATATATATATATATATATATATATATATATATATATATATATATATATATATATATATATATATATATATATATATATATATATATATATATATATATATATATATATATATATATATATATATATATATATATATATAAATTTAACCTGGAAAATGCTTATCATGAGCCAGACTCTGAATGAATGATTTCATTACTTAACTCAATATTTGTATAATATGTGACTGCTGTTGATTTAGGAAATCATAAAAAAACAAAGAAAAGGGGAATATAACTGAGCTGATGGCCCTACTCACAAGGCAATTGTAAGCAAACACTGTAGGGTAAGTTTAAGATTATGTATAATTACATTAAATGACCAATCAGAAGATGAAATTAATTAAACTGGCAGGCAAGGCCTGAGAGATTAATTATAAATGTGAACAACTGAAGGTAGATCCGTCGATGTGACGATGCTGATACATGAAGGGCAAGGCACAATCAAAGATTATCTGCCAACATTAATGATAATGGCACTGTGTCCAGTTGGCATTTATATGATAATACTTAATGGCTTTGGCGTATATGATTTTGAAATGTATCATGAATTTATAGGCATGAGAGGGAAGTCCTAGGACTTATGAATTTGAAATGTCTGTCAATTTGCACACTGTATAAGGCAGAGTGGGAAGTAAAGTACAATTTGCACCTTCGTAAGGCATGAAATAAGTGTGGGGGCTTCAAAGGGAAAAGTGAGGAAGAAAAACAAAGAATGTTAAAGGAAGAGAATAACATGCAGGATTGTGAGGGAAAGAAACAGGCGAAGACTTGGGCATTCTCTTTCTGGATAGAGGCACCAAAGAACTTTATATGGTAAAAGGGTGGCACTGTGGCAGATTAACACTGGCGCCAGGAGAGCTCAGCAGCTCTCTTTAAGCTACCTGATGTTACCTACGGCTGTGATTTCTCCGCAGATCCCTTTTAGGTTGATGGTTCTCCTTGGTAGTGGGATTGGTCGAACCAAGCCTGAGGAGGACTTTGGAGTGGCCCCTGTGTCGGCTTCTTTGGCAGCCAAAGCAGGGGCATTCATTATAATCTCTACCCCAAGTCGTCGCAGTCCTGAGAGTTCATCAACCATTTGAGACATGGCAGAATCCTTACTCGTGGTCGTGTCCACAGGGGACCAGGAAAGAGAGGAAGAGGTCGCAGTGGGCGTGATAGGCTTGCAGGTTACCCTGACCAACTCGGGCACGGGTTGTGAGGCCGCACCTTTGGTTGAGCTTCCACTGTGGTTGGAAGAACCTGTCTCTCTTTCCGCCATTGGTAGCGGAGCCAAGCTGGGAGAAGAAAGGGTATCCGGACTGGGATCTCCTGAAGGGAGACCGGGGGCATGCTCTGGTGCTGGCCCTAAGGCAGGGTCAAGCACTAGTATTTGATTTGGAATTTGCTAGTTGTTCGGGACAGGTGGAGCTTAGCGCTGCTCAGTGCACTCAAGTGGCAATGGCAGAGATTGTGAATCAAGTTTGGGATCTCCTGGAGGGAGATCTATTTGGTGCCTTGGCACTGGCACTGGGGCAGGACCTGGAAGCGGAATGGGATCTGGACTGATTTTGATGGAGATGGCCACTGCACATTGTATTTGGGTGGCACTAGTAGTGGAATGAATGCAGGCGTTTGAGGCTTACTCAGGCCTAATGAATGATCTGAGGGGTTTGGACCCCTGGATTGGTGTAATTAGATGTGGACTGGAAGTCCTGTCCCAGGAGGATATCTTAACCTCCAAAAATATAACTTGCTACTGCAAGGTTGCAGATTTTGGATGTATGAGGTCTTGTGATTCTCAACTGAACAGTAGGGAGTATCATTTTAAATTGATTGATACCCCCAATTGTGATGAGTTTATGTTGGTTAACGGCAGCTCCATAGGGAACTTTGTCCCTCCTTATAAGGGAAATTTGCCTTAACCTGGCATGCGGGGTGGCTTCCTTGAGGAGGTGCCACACATATATGGAACCCTCGGTGGGAGGGCCTAAGGACTTTGGATTTGTAACTGCCAAGGCAATGGCTGGAGTATTTGATTTATTATTAGGGCATTTTGCCCATGTGGGTGAGTGGCCATAAACTTTGCAAGCTGTGCAATAGCTCTGGTTGTAACAATAGCTCTGGTTGTAATCTCTTCATGGGGCTTGTTTTGGCACTGCTCTGTGGAATGCCTGGTTGTCTTGCAGAACCCTCATACAATGGGCTTCTTCTGGGGGCCCATTCTTGGGAGGTTACTGGGAGTTGGTTGAGGCAGGCGAGGAGAGATATAATTTTCATCCATGGGAACTAAGATGGGGATGATTCGTATCCCAGATGTCAGCCCAATGACAGCACTCAACTACCATCTTAGGCACCTTGTCTCACAGATGGGTGGTGAGGGCTGGAGGGGCATAACGTACAAAAGTCCTTGAGCTGGAAGAGTTTGAGGATTTCCTCTGCACTAGTGGCTTTGAGAGATTCTAGCCATCATTTTAAGGCTTGGGTCTTTTTAAAAATCCACTCAAGACAAGGTTTGGCCTGACTCTTTGGCCATATTTCCCCATCTTTTCCTCCAACAGTCAGGAGTTATCTCAAAAGCCTTTATGATGGCTTGGCAGACAAGGGTGAGATTTCCTTGATCCTTAGGTAGGAGAGCGTCGAATGCAATGGCACCTTTCCTTTTAAGGTGCCATCCCAGGATCAGAGACACTTCTTCAGTAGAGGGCTGATAGGTCATCAGGACTTTTTCAATATGGTCGAGCCAGGCTTCAGGCTCGGCTTTGTCCCATTTTCTTATGAGGGAGCCTACACTGCTGAGGGTTGAAGGTGGAGAGGGCGTTGGTGAGTTGCGCATGCCTTGGGCTGCCATTGCAAGCTGGTGAGCTCTTTCTTTCTCCTTTTCTTCTTTTTCTTTCTCCTCCTGCCTTTCTGCCTCTTCTCGTCTCTCTCGAGTTATTCATTCTTTTTCCTTCTCCTGCCTTTCTGCCTCTTCTCGTTTCTCCCAGGCAATTCTTTCTGCCTTTCTTTCTGCCTTGGCATTGTCTACTCTGTCTTGAATGCAATCCTTCAGGGCTAGTCCTGACAGTCCCATGTCCTTTCCAGAGGACATGTAGAACTTGAAGCCCTCATTTTGCTGGGCTCTGGATGTCGTAGACATCTTGAGATAATGCTTATATGGGCGTGACCCTTTAGACACTCAGTATGTCTGAAAAGACTCAAATTTCAGGGCGTCTGAAAGGCTCAGGGTTCTAAAAAGGCTCAAATTTCAGGGAGCCTCGAAAGACTCAGGGTGTCTGAAAGACCCAAATTTCAGGGTGTCTGAAAAGACGCAGGGTGTCTTGAAAGACTCAGGGTGTCTTGAAAGACTCAGGATGTCTGAAAAGACTTAGGGTGTCTGAAAAGTCTCAGGGTGTCTGAAAAGACTCAGGTTGTCTGAAAAGACTCAGGGTTTCTTGAAACCATCAAGTTTGTTCATGACAAACTGGTTTCAATATATCTAAACGACTCCGGGCTGTTTGAGTGAACAGGTTCAGTATGTCTAAAGAGACACATGTTCAAAATTAACTGATTCAGGATGTCTGAATATGACTCAAAATTTGTGATGAAACAGTTTCAATATGTCCAAAAAACTCAGGGCAGTTCGAGTGAACAGGTTCAATATGTCTGAAGAGACCCAATATTGTTCAAAATGAACAGAATCAGGTGTCAGAATACAACTCAAAATTCGTGATGGAAACAGTTTCAATATGTCTAAAAGACGCAATTTGTATTTTATTTTTGATTCGCCTCATAGGACATGATTTGTTTGCAGGGAACTGGTTTGTTTCATATTATTTTTGTCTCGTAGGATGTAGGTTCAAATTCACGCACAGACTTGGCCAGCTATAGCATGAATCTTAAGGCTTGGATCGGGGAGTGTTTTCCCGTTCCATAAAATAATTTTTAGTTTTGCTTCATAGGGAGTAGGTTTGTTCGCAGGGAACTAGTTGGTTGGATTTCTTGGTATCCTCATAATAAGAAATTTTTTAGGGGACTCCCGGTACGTGCTAGGCTCAGGAACTTAGTGTGTCATAACACTTTTAAAATAATAACCCCAACAAAAAAAAAGGAAGTAGCACAAACCTTACCAAAAAAAAAAGGGAATGTTTTGAGACACTGGGATACTGGAGCCAAGGAGTTAAGGTTTACATACAGTTACAAAATGGTGTTTTAGAAACCAGCCATTTTTTTTTAGAAATACACTTCTACATATGCTTATAGGAGTGATAAGTTCGTCGTCGAGAGACGGATAAATTACAGAGTTATAGTATTTGTAAGCTATGCTGATAAATGTGCATATTTCACCAACAATAATAAGAGCTTTTTCCTCCAGCCTGATATAAGTACAAACTTAATTCTACCATGCACCAACGTTGTTTGCCTAAGCTCACATGCATATGAAGTTACACTTCCTTATCTTAGCCTATCTCACACTTGCCTGGAAAAGGGTAACATTCACTCGATAACCACTTGGGTTTGCTGCGTCTGGCTCAGTAACTAATAGTTCAAGGTCGCCTGGTACATACACCTGGCGCAGAAGGACAATGACCGGAGAGAGATTTTCCCGAGATAGCCACATGGTTACACAAACATAATATCTCGCTTAGGTTTATTTAGAGGAACCCATATATAAAAATTTTCTCTTAGGCTTTACAAAAGCTTTAAGCAAAACGAAAAATTAATGCAAACAAGTACAAAACAACAACAACAACAAAAGTTTCCTCATGCTTATGAATGAAATAGCGGTGATTATTGAATGGAAACATTATGAATGAAACAGAATTTATCACGTGCGTTACTTTACGGAAGAATTTATACACATGCAAATATTAAGCATGTTTATTTGCTCACATTGTCTGAACAATTTTTACGCTTTTTCTGAGATTTTACTTCATAATGAAGAGTTATACATTTGCCTAACGTTCTTAACCTCTACAAGAGCTAGAGAGAGAGAGTGAGAGAGAGTAAAACTCTTAACCCCAGCAACACAAAAATTTGCTGGCTGACACATGCGGGCTCTAACATGTGCCTAGCTAAAAATTCCAAGATGACAAATTGTCTGGATAACAAAGGGAGGAAATACATGCAACATTCCCTTTTTTATTTAAAACATTTCATAATTAACTAGCTTGTCTATGTGAAAAACATGCAAGCCCTCATGCAGGGGCTATCAAAAACTTGTGTAACAGATGCGAACTCTCTCTCTCCTTTATAACTGGGTTGCATGAACGTGCCTAACTTTTCTCTATTGCTATTTTCAGTCACAATTTCACTCCCTATCCTAACATAAAATAGAAATACTCACTGTGTGGAACTCTTCACTGTGTGCTAGCAGATTTTCTGCTAAAGTTCATTTCTCATCTCATATGCCGCCTAGCTTCGCTATTCACTGATACTGCGATTTGCAAGAGGGACAAAGATTGTCTGCAATTTACAGATTTATGAAATCTAAGGATAAACGGTCGCCTGTTTACGATTTAACCTGGGAAAATGCTTATCATCAGCCAGTTATAGACTCTAAATGAATGATTTCAGTACTTACCCCAATAATCATATAATATCTGACTGCAGTTGATTCAGGAAATCGCAAAACACAAGGCAATTGTTAGCAAACACTGTAGGGTAAGTTTAAGATTATGTATAGTTACATTAAATGACCAATCAGAAGAAATGAATTAAACAGGCAGGCAAGGTCTGAAAGATTAATTATCGCTATGAACACTTGAAGGTAGATCTGTGATGTGAGGATGCTGATTCATGAAGGGCAAGGCACAATCAAGGAAGAATTCCATGAGGATCCCTATGTAAACGGAGAAATTTACGAAATAAAGGCCAGTAAAATAGGCATTGGACAAGGTGGTGCACAGAAGGTACCAAGGATGCCTTGAACACGCGATTTTATGTATTTACTCAAACACTGTTTTTGTAACACTACTCTAACAAGGTGAGGTTGACATGGAAATACTGGGACTTAGAAATGAAATTAGGAAGTACAGGGCGAGAATTAAAACAGTGTGACTGAATGAAAAGAACCTTTGAAATGGATCACTTTACCTTACAGAAGAGGTGTCTTCAGCATGGGTAATGGTGGTGGAGGAGGGGTAATGCTTCACTGGTAAGAATACTAAGTCCCCCTACAAGATAGGGCCACGTTTTTAGGGTCATGGCTTACTGAAGGAGGAGGGAATGCAAAGGAACGATGGTGTCTCGCTCACATCCAGCTATGTCTGTAACTCTCGTTCCTTCGGTCAGGCCCTTTTAAGACCTTGGGTCAGGGGTTACGATACTTTCCTCATGTAGGTGGGTTAGTGTCGTTCCCCTATGTGTGCACATCATTTAAGTCGCAGTCCGCCTTGTGGTGAGTTGATTCCAGGTGTTCCTAAGAGCCACACATTTCTCTTAATCTAGTTTATTCTTCCTCTCACCAAAAATTAATCTCTTCCAGGCCTCGTGTTCTGAAAAAAAGGGGCTTCCCAGAGTCACATGTTCAAAGAGACAGTGGGAGAGATATATTGAGTGCAATTAACAGATCTAGGGAGGGGCCAATATTCCTTTGGCACTTCCTTATCAGGCAGTGCTAAGTAATGCTCTGTATTTTTATATTTCACCTTTAAAGTAAGCAGTTGGTAGCTGGGATACTTGGGAAGACATAGAAATATATATATATATATATATATATATATATATATATATATATATATATATATATATATATATATATATATATATATATATATATATATATATATATATATATATATATATATATATATATATATATATATATATATATATATATATATATATATATATATATATATATATATATATATATATATATATATATATATATATATGTATGTGTGTGTATAAATATATATACATATATTGTCAAGGATATATCCCTCCCTCATGTAGACACCAGTGCATAATTAATTTTGAAATGCAGTTTGCTGTTCATTTGACTGTCGGGGCAGGGAAAATTGGCGGGCAAGGGCGGAAACAAGCGTAGTTTGAACCAGATCACAGCTGTTAGCACCAGTGTGTAGCAGATAGGCCTCCCTTCCCCTCTCAATTGCCTGATCAGGGAAACTATGGGACCCCCTTTTCACCCCCATTACGTGATGTGGGAGTAGTTAGAGCTGGGGAAAGGTTAATAGGCTTAGTAGGGCTAGGGGCCAGGTAGGACCTTAACCTTTAAGTACTTAATATTTAAGGACCCTCTCCCTCTGCTTTTGCTAGCTGTATGACTCCTTGCAGGTCTGATCGGCCTATCTGTCGACAAACAAGACATTACTCACCGCCTCGGCGATGGGCAGAGAATTCCTTGACTCCGTTTGGAACGCATTGTCTGGCGTTCCTCTCCGCTCTATGCTGGTTGACCATTTCTGACAAACGGCCGATCGATTGTTTGGTGCCTGCAACTGCTAGACCAGGTTCGTGCATTGCAAATAGTCAGTAAGCCAGCCCTTTCCCTCCTCCTTGAACCCCTTAAATTTTCCATTCCATTAAACTTCAATTCCTTCCTCCACAAAGCATTTTTCGTTTGTTAAGTGTCCTGCTTCGGCATTCCGTAAATCGCCCAGTAACGTGCCTCGAACTCCAGTAAAAGATCCAGTGATAAATATCCAGTTATCCCTTCGCCAGTGCAACTTAAGGGCAAATTAGTCTAAGTGATACAAGTGTTGAAATTTTCTCTGTGTGACAGTGAACACGTGTTCATTGTACCTGAGCCCAAATCCATTACTATTCAAAGACTGTGATTACGTGATTCCTTTCATTATCTGCTGGGCTACATAATGTTTAGTATTTAAGACATGCATCTGTGTAATATTCTATAGGGAGATTTCATTTCCCTCAGTTTTGCAGTATTAACTCATAACCTCTCTTACAGGGGAGATACTGTCTTCTCCATTGCCAATCTGTGTCCTCTCAGTCAGACTGGTATTCAAATTTCGAACCATTCCTGGTCGCAGCTCGGTTACAAGTCCGTTGTTGGCCCACCGAATTTTATATGAAGTAATTCCATCATCCTGGAGTTCATACCTTTGCAGCATAATTAACTGAGACCATTTAATGTAATTTTGGCCTAACCAAGTTATTATTATAACAGGAATAATTGTACTTTGGCCTCTTCTTAATTAGCTTGCTTGTTTGCCAATTACTGCATTATTGCTCATTGTGTATAATTAATGAGCATGCCCATTGTTTACAATTTGCATTCTGTTTTGCCTCCTTACATAATTGCTTAGTCTCTGTAAATAAACCACTTTTAATTGTAAAAGAAGTCTAATTTCAAATGGCGACCTTATTCATGTGCATGTAAATCCAGGAAAGTCTAAGGTAAGTTTCAAATAACGTTCTTTTGCTCATAAACTCAGGCCCACTTGGTTTGTTGGCAGTCCCTTTTACACAATTGTTCCAGTTCTCTCCTCAACCAAGACCCCAGTTTATGACAATATATATATATATATATATATATATATATATATATATATATATATATATATATATATATATATATATATATATATATATAGAAATCATCAACACACAATATAAATATATATATATATATATATATATATATATATATATATATATATATATATATATATATATATATATATATATATATATATATATATATATACTCTAAATACAAACACCCTAAGTTTGACGGGGATTTGTAGATGGGAGCTGGTATCAACTTATACCTCACTTGTTGGCCGCATGGGTAAAGGCGTCACTGTAGTCCTGAGTTCTTGTCTTTCGTTGGTTCGAGCCCACGGGACGACGAACTTATTATCAACTAAAAAATTCCCCTTCGGTAACATATATGAAAATATATTATTTCCGAGGTAGAGCGAATTGTATATTAAAGGACGTTTGTAGCTTAATGCTTGTATATGAATCACGGTGACGTGATAAAAAAGTCATATATATATATATATATATATATATATATATATATATATATATATATATATATATATATATATATATATATATATATATACATATGATTATAATCTCTTTCGAATGTGATTCATTAATCACACATTACCACAGGTGAGAAATAAGAGATGGGGTGTGGATCCTGACTGGTTTCGACTTTATTTCCAACCCATTGACGAAGGACTGATACAGAGTATTAGAAGTCACTAATATACTGCAGGAACAGAACTGACGAACATACACAACCGTTAGAGACTACATATCCACCCACAGGCTGGTGTCAAGGTAGGAGTGGCCTTCAAAACTCATTTGGCTAAAAGTCACAATATACTCTCAGGGGACAATACTGATAAACATATCGACCATAGGTGACAGCAGATCCACACCTGACGGGTGTGGATCTGTTATGGTCGATATGTTTATCAGTATTGTCCCCGAGAGTATATTGTGACTTTTGCCAAATGAGTTTTGAAGGCCACCCTACCTTGACACCAGCCTGTGGGTGGATATGTAGTCTCTAACGGTTGTGTATGTTCGCCAGTTTTGTTCCTGTAGTATATTAGTGACTTCTAATACTCTGTATCAGTCCTTCATCAATGGGTTGGAAATAAAGTCAAAACCTTTCCGGACTTACACCACATCTCTTATTTTTCACTTGTGTGAAATATATATATATATATATATATATATATATATATATATATATATATATATATATATATATATATATATATATATATATATATATATATATATATACATATATATATGTCTTATCTAGGAGAGAAGAGTTCCTCCTGTAATTGGGTTCTGGATTTTCTTATGCCAAATTTTAAACCTAACTTTAGTAATTTTTACTTACCTATTGAAATTCTGCTTGGGCGACTTCGGTCATTACAATCACCAGGTGACTTATCCAGTTTACAAAGAGACATTCAAACTATTGCTCAGAAAACCTTTTCAACATTGTCGACCAACTGGTTTCCTTTCTTCTAGTACACACACATATATATGTATATATATATAAATATATATATATATATATATATATATATATATATATATATATATATATATATATATATATATATATATATATATATATATATATATATATATATATATATATTCTAAAAGGACTTCATTCAAACTGGATGGTATCTAATGGAGTATTTATTTAGAAAGAGTTACAAGCTTGGACACAGTCCACATTATCAAGTATCCGTACAGTGACCAGAAGTGTAGTCTAGCTGCATTTATATCTGTGTGCAGGGTACTTTTAACCTTATAAATGGCTCCTCCTGTGTGACCCCCACCCCCTCGTGACCTTGGCCTTTCTCTTCCCCCTTCTTCTTCCAGGTGTCCATTTTCAGTGCGTTCTCATGCGTTTTTCCTTCGTTTCCTTGCTACTGTGGAGTGTACGATTTTTGTAGATAAAGGTGGTTCCGGTGTTCCCTGCCTTTGCGTTGTTGGCGCATGTTATGAAGGCATTCTCTATAACCAGCCTGGCCGTTTTGTTGGTTTTCCTGTACAGAAAACTCATATTTTCCCAGTTTATCTTATGGTCATTTTCCCAACAGTGTTTGGCAATTGCCGACGTCTGATTATAATGCCTTATGTTCTGCAGGTGTTGTTTGCTTCGCTCTTTACATGATTTGCCAGTTTCGCCATAGTACCCATCTTCACATGTAAAGAGTTTAGCAAACATATATATATATATATATATATATATATATATATATATATATATATATATATATATATATATATATATATATATATATATATATATATATATATGAAACTGACATTCCACAGTATAATATGAAGATAAAAATGCCCATAAAACACTATTTGAACGTTGCAACCATATATTTCGAGCACTTCCTTCTGTGCCCCTGTTCACTGGTAAAATATAGACAGATGAAATACTACAAGGGTATATATACAAAGTATATGTAGCTGTGGCATTAAGTCTCTGATGGTATGCAGGTGACTGTTTCCCAAGAAGGAGGGAAAATAAACAATTCCCTACTGGTTTTTCACCTCATTAACTCCTGTTTGACGATGTGTTTGGTGGTCGTGTTTCCTGGAATACCTGCTTCAGAAAAGGTTTGAGGATTAACCCGTCGAAGTCATCTGATTTCCAGTGTCCTCCTGACAAGTTAATATTGTTGGTTTGACTGATGATAGCAGATTCCTGCATCTTTCTTTTGCACGGACAGCTACTTTTGAAAACCAGCTCTGCCCTGCTCCAATTTATGGAATGGCCTTTATCCCTGATATGTAAGAAAATCCCCAAACTCTCCGAAGCATACTGTACTGATCTTTTGTGCTCTATTAATCTTTGCGAGAGTGATCTACCTGTCTCTCCCATGTAAATCTCATTACAATTGCTGCACGGAATCTTGTAAACTCCGGCTTCTTCCCCTTTTTTTATTTAAGTATACGTTAATGAGCGAGCTTCCAATAGATTTGGGATAATGGAAAATAAAAGGATTGTTAGACCTGAGTTGTTTGGTAGCTTTTTGGATGTTTTCATCGTACGGAAGCTTTATTTTGTTGTTAAGATCTATTTGTCTGTTGTGAGTGGGACCTCTGTAGTATATTTTATTTCCTTTGTTAATAGCCCTCTCGATAATGTGTAGTGGATAGAGCAGTTGCGTTAGGTGTTGGCGAATCATGTTGAATTCTTTGTCTAGGTACCCATTTGAACATATTCTAAGCCCCCTGAGGAATAAGTTGCACCCTACCATGATCTTTACAGAGACTTTGTGGTAGCTTAAGAAATGAATGTAGGAAACATGCCCACCAAACGCATCGCCAAACGGGAGTTAATGAGGCCAATAACCACTAGGGAATTGTTTATTTTCCCTCCTTCTTGGGAAACAGTCACCTTCATACCATCGGAGACTTAATGCCACACCTACATATGCTTTGTATATATGCCCTTGTAACATTTCAACTGCCCATATTTTACCAGTGAACATGGGCACAGAAGGAAGTGATCGAAGTATATGGTTGCAACATTCAAATAGCGTTTTATAGGCCTTTTTATCTTCCTATTATACTGTGGTATGACAGTAAAAGACTTTAATTTTTGCCCATTATGGAACATCAAAGTTTACGTCAGATTTTCGGCTTCAACCCAGCTGTCAAACACATCTTTAGATGGTATGAATGACTAGTTCATGGGTTACACAAGAGGAAGGGTCAGAAAAATTTTCCACAAAAATGCCTACAGGAACAAGTTTCTCCTAAAATGTACGGCTTCCGGACTCCATCTGCACATTCCTCCAAGACAGAATACATGCCACACACCAAGACATCTATGTGATAAGAAAAATAAGTGAGCTTGCCACATCGCTTCGCCTCATGTGCAGGAATGATGGTATGTACAGATATCTTTCATATTTGGTGCTATCAGGTGCTATTGAAAACAGCGAGACCCACTCCATAAATTTGCGCAACAAATTAAAAAGACTGGTTATGTATGGAATAATCTTGGCCTACCCATTAATATGCTGAACCTCTCTAACCATCCCCTCACCGCAGAAGAACAGATGATTGTAAATCTTGGGGTTTCATTCGCTCTAAAACCAGGTCCCGAGAGTAATTTTAATTTCTTAGTTGCATTTGATAAACATTTTGCAAAACACAATTGTGACAAAAAAGATGCATGTCTCTAAGGCATTTTGCTAAATGTCTTGGAGCAAAATAACAACAAAAAATTTGCTCCCGAAAATATTCCAAAATGCATTAGTTAGGTTAAGGAAAAAGGGGGGATATAATCACATAATCTGACAAAGATGGGAAAATAGTTTTCTTAGATAAGGAGAGGAGACATACATCAATAAAGTTCAAGAACTTCTAAACGATATGGATCCCTATGATATATTTATGAAAGATCCCACAACAAATATTGCTGCCCAATTTAACAGATCAGTCAGAGCCATAGGGGCCAATAAGAAGAATATAGAATTACTAGAGACATCAAAGATAATCAACCCCTTTCTCCCCTATTTTTACAGCCTCCCAAAAACACATAGAGATGCTATTCCTTTCTCCCCATAGTATCTAGCAGGGGCTCTTTCATGCGTAAATTATCAAAGTGGCTTGCAGACCTGTTATCACCCGTTCTAGGAACCTTCTCATCCTCCCACATCAAACATGCAAAGGATTTTATAAAAATAGTTTAAACATCACCTCAAAAAACATCGAATTGCTCAGCCTAGACATCAAGTCATTATTTACTAAAGTCCCGATCTCCGACGTGTTGTCTTTTTTAAAGAAGAAGTTACAACCATATGAAGACCATTTCCCTCTTGGCATACATAAAACTCTAAAATGTGTTTTCTTTCAATGGTAATTATTACAAACAAAAATTTGGCTGTAGCATGGGCAGTCCCCTATCACCCCTTCTAGCAAACTTGTACATGGAATATTTCGAAACAGAAATTTTGTCGTCTATCAAACCCCGTAATATGATCTGGCTTAGATACGTAGATGATATTTTTACTTTCTGGGACAACAGCTGGGGAGACTTTAATGAATTTCTTAACCCTCTCACCCCCGCCGTATATGGCAATTTGGGAAGCCTTACCCCCGACTATTTTGGATTGCAAACGCATTTTGTAAAATTTTTTTCAAATCGCGGTGGCGGACTTAATTTTCGTCAGAAAGAGGTCAGGTTGGTCGCGTTCTTTTGAAAAATGACTGAATTTTACGATGCAGGCATAAAAAATAAAAAAAATCTGTGTAAATAGCCTTTATCATTTGGTGAACTTTGCCGATAACGAAAGTTTTTTTCTTTTATCGTATATATTGAGATATAGCACCAAGGCTACACAACACAGGAATTTCTTATTTTACCATTGTATAGAGCAATTATTTAGCTACAAAACGGTATATGTAACTTTGTATTTAGATGGAATGAAACAGAAACAAAGTGGGATAAGTAAAATTATCGAAAACAAAATTTTCTTTAGCGGGAGTAGTGCAAACTAGCGATCGCAAAAGTTTTTTTTCAAATCCTCACCATCCGTTATTTTTCGAGTAATTTGGGTGACTTTGCTGTCATTGGGAAGGTAAATGATTGTTAATGACTGGGTAAGCATCAAAAATGGCCTATGAGATGATTAAATGTCCTTGCATTGAGAGGGAAGATAAAAAAAAAGAAAAAAAGCGAATAAACGTAAAAATAATTGACTGTAGTAAGTAAGATGTTGCACAAACACATTTGGATATAATTTTGTTATAAAGCTCAAGTCTTTAGCTATACAATAGTATAAGAACTTTGGTAATTACGAGAAAATAAAGTGGAGAAAAAAATTGTCAAGCGCGCGTATATGAAAAGTCAAGTTTAGCCGCTGGCTTGGCCGAAAACACGCAATGTAGAAATGTTTTTCAAATCCTTACCAAACGGTTTTTTTACGAGTAATTTGGGTGATTTTGCTGTCATTGTGAAGGTAAATAATTTTAAATTACTGGGTGAGCATCAAAAATGGACTATGAGATGTCTAAATGTCCTTGCATTGAGAGGGAAGATAAAAAAAAAAAGAAAAAAAGAGAATAAACGTCAAATAATTGACTGTAGTAAGTAAGCTGTTGCACAAACACATCTGAATATAATTTTGTTGTAAAACTCAAGTCATTAGCTTTAAAATAGTATAAAACTTTGGTAATTACGAGAAAATAAAGTGGGGAAAAATACTGTCAAGCGCACGTATATGAAAAGTCAAGGTTAGCCGATGGCTTGGCCGAAAACACGCAATGTAGAAATTTTTTTCAAGTCCTTACCATACGGTTATTTTACGAGTAATTTGGCTGATATTGCTGTCATTGTGAAGGTAAATGATTCTAAATTACTGGGTGAGCATCAAAAATGGACTATGAGATGTCTAAATGCCCTTGCATTGAGAGGGAAGATAAAAAAAAGAAAAAAAGCGAATAAACGTAAAATGATTGACTGTAGTAAGTAAGATGTTGCACAAACACATCTGAATGTAATTTTGTTGTAAAGCCCAAGTCTTTAGCTTTACAATGGTATAAAAACTATGTTAATTACGAGAAAAAAAGTGGAGAAAAATATTGTCAAGCGTACGTATATGAAAAGTCAAGTTTAGCCGCAGGCGTGGCTGAAAACACGATACGTAGAAATTTTTTTCAAATCCTTACCACACGGTTATTTTTCCAGTAATACGGGTGATTTTGCTATCATTGTGAAGGGAAAATATTGTAAATTACTACGTAAGCATAAAAAACGGCCTGTGAGATGTCTAAATGCCCTTGCATTGAGAGGGAAGATAAAAAAAGAAGAAAAAGCGAATAAACGTAAAATAATTGACTGTAGTAAGGAAGATGCTGCACAAACACATTTGAATATATTTTTGTTGTAAAGCCCAAATCTTTAGCATTACAATCATATAAAAACATTGGTAATTACAAGGAATTTATGAAAAAATGCTAAAAGTTTCAGCAAAAACCATCCACTACTTCAAAAACAAAGATTATGAACGTCGCAACCAATGCATAACTCGAGTCAGCTGTGTTATATCCTCAGAGTACCCACGTTGTTAAGGAGGCATTACGCTTCTACCAGGGCACTGAGAGATCTCTGTGAGTGCTCATCGAACATGTAAGGGATGTATGAAAAAATGCTAAAAGTTTCAGGAAAAAATACCCCCAACTTCGAAAAAAAAGATCATGAAAGTTGAAACTAATGCATAACTCGGATCAGCTGTGTTATGACTCGAGAGTAATCATGTTGTTAGGGAGGCATTACGCTCCTACCTGGGCACATAGATACCCGTATGATTGCTCAGCGAAAACATAAGGGATCTATGAAGCAGCCACACAGTGGTCACGCTGTTCTTTCAAATATAATATGTGTAATGGCTAGTTACTCATGCATAACTATAGAACACGTACGCATACGTGGTTGGGGGTTAAAGGGTGAGTTATGCTACACATACAGGTACGTGCTTTGGGGGCAAGAGGGTTAATAGACTAAATTCGCTAGTTCCAACCATAACAAAACAGAATGGGAAAAGGACAGAAAATTGTCGTTCCTAGATGTACTGATCATAAAAGAACAGAACAGATAAGCTTTCACAGTATATAGGAAACCGACTTTCGCTGATTGCCAGATCGAAAGATTTCTGTTCAAGAAATCTTTTGGAGTCCGCTATTATACAGCTTACTTCCAGCTGTAATTTTAACCTTAGAGTGGTATGTATTACTTGGACCCCTGTATTAGAAAAATGTTCAAGAATGACCTAAAAGATAAAATCACTGACTTAATTACAAATTAGTTACATTATATATATTTTCTGTGTATTCATATGTTTAATATTATTTTTATTTGTAAATGTGTTCATCTTGCAAAAATTGTTATTGTTTACAAAAAAAGAGAATTATATTGTTGTACTAATATTTTTTGGTGGTCAGTCACCCCCATTGTATAATCTTTTAATTGTCCTGTTCCTGCTTTTGAATGGTTGATCCTGATCCCTTGTAAAACCTCTTAAATATTTAACCCTATTTTGGCAGTTCTACTAATTGTTCAATTGTGTTGGATTCCAGGTACATATATTTTTCTTTGTAATCCCCACCTGTCATATATATGAGCTTTCTTTGTAAAATTACTTTTATATTTCTTCAGTCTGCTAATTAGAGGACGGGAGAGTGTCAACAGGCCTTGCAGCACTCTATTGTTTCCCTTTCGTTCGTGGATTATATCTTTAATTATATATTCATCATGTTCCAAATTTTCGTGATTCAGTTATATATATATATATATATATATATATATATATATATATATATATATATATATATATATATATATATATATATATATATATATATATATATATATATATATATATATATATATATACACACACACACACACACACACACACACACACACACACACATATATATATATATATATATATATATATATATATATATATATATATATATATATATATATGCTTGTGTGGTATGTGCGTTGTATAAGCAGATATGCTTTAGAATGCATATTCATTACAAAAATTTCTTCTTAACCTCTAAACAGTTACTCTTTTGTGCCCCTGCCATTGCTATTCTCTTGGAGTGTTACTGGCAAAACTGACTGATAAAAATAATTAACTTGCAATCTTTTTATTTTCCTTTTTTTCAACCTTATCGGTATTTTGGATTTTATCGGAGCAGTTGAAAGGTGAAGATGCTTGCGATGCATGATACTCTTACTTTCAGGGAGACTCGGGATGGATGAAATAGTAAAAATGTGTTAAATTGATGTTCAAATGGAAAGACTGTATAGTGATAGTGACAGTGATTGTGTATTTGCCAGAAATAGTAAAGAATGATAATGGACGATCATACTTTGGTTAGAGTTGGCCCTGTGAATTGCTTAGTTTGGAGACGATGAAAGGATGGTTGTGAGACTTGATTTGAATGCAAAGGTAGGAGCAGGAGATAACTACGCTGTCGCGAGTAGGTGTAGAGTTTTTGAAGTAAATGACAACGAAGAAAATTATGTCTGAATTATCGTTTGTGTAGCAACTTATAATAGATGGCGGTTCATGTTTAGAGTAAAGAGTAACAAGTCAGAAATGAGCTGAAGTTTCTTCGGCGAAATCTAAGCCGCAGCCCATGAAACTTTCGGCCACGGCCCGGTGGTGGCCTGTGTTGTTGGCTCCTATAGCGAGCCAGACGCATGATCATGGCTAACTTTAACCTTAGAATAAAAACTACTGAGGCTAGAGGGCTGCAGTTTGGTATGTTTGATGAATGGAGAGTGGGGGATCAACATACCAATTTGCAGCCATCCAGCCTCAGTAATTTTTAAGGTCTGAGGCCGGACAGAAAAAGTGAGGACGGAAAAATGTGGACATAAAAAGTGCTGACGGACAGACAAATAGTCATCGCCATAGTTTTCTTTTACAGAAAACTAAGGGTAACTGATATAAATGAATTTGATAACAAACGAGTGAAGAAACCATGCAAAGAGAAACTGGGAGAAGAAGACATGAAAGCTGACTGAATATGTGAAAGAATTGTAAAATTCCGGGATAGGGTTCTGCTGTCAGCACAGAATGCTTGTGGCTCCAAAAGGGTAGAAAAAGGGAATAAAAACAGTGAGAGTTAGGAGGCTAAAATGAAATGCTTAGTGAAGGAATAAGGAAATTATATAAAGTGCAACTGTAAGACAAAGGGAAAGATCCTGTACAGGAATTTAAGAGGATGTATATTTCGAAGAAGAAGAAGAAGAAGAAGAAGAAGAAGAAGCAGAAGAAGAAGAAGAAGAAGAAGAAGAAGAAGAAGAAGAAGAATGTATGAGAGAAAAAGAGCATACAATAAAAAGTAAAAAATGAGCAGAAGTTTCTTCGGCGCAATCGAGTTTTCTGTACAACGTATATTGCTGTATGAGCGCGGCCCATGAAACTTTCAGCCATGGTACGGTGGTGGCCTGTCCTACAGCGTTGCCAGACGCACGACCATGGGTAACTTTAACCTTAAATAAGATAAAACTACTGAGGCTAGAGAGCTGCAATTTGGTATGTTTGATGGTGGATGATCAACATACCGGTTTGCAGCCCTCTAGCCTCAGTAGTTTTTAAGATCCGAGGGCGGACAGAAAAAGTGCAGGTGGACAGACAAAGTCATCCCAATAGTTTTCATTTATAGAAAATAACTCTCAGAGTAAAGAGGCAGTTGGATACATGCTGTCTGACAAGAATCTGGCCCTGGGTAGAAGCAGCTGGAATTCTGAGGCTTTGCTAAATGTAATAGATAGAAAATAGGCAGCGCTGAACAGTGTATATTGCTGCTGAGGATGTGAGGGGTTCATTAAAAGGATAGAAATTAAAAGACGCCAGGATTTGATTCGATACAGTAGTACAGCTGAGAAAGTGTCATTGATTGGCTGACTTGGCTGTCTTCTGAGGAAACGTAGAAAAATATTTTAATTTTCTCTTTTTATATGTGTACTGGAGATAGAGGTGAATTTAAAAACCAATATAAGGGCCAAGCATGTCTGTGTGTGAGAGAGATGGAAGGCGCATGAGTCAATTTGGATGCAGAAAGTAAGACAAATGACAGAAGGATTATTAATTTTTGTTATGACATAATAGCGTCGGTAGCTTGAAAGTAAAGGGGAAGGCTATGGCATACAGGGATCCAGAGGAAGCTTAGGACAAAGTCAATAGAGGGATTGTAGAGGAAGTAGAATATGCATAGTAATGCAGATAAATTTCTGAGAGGGAAAAGAAGTTAGTATGATGGAGGTGAATCATATGTTAAGTCTGCAGTCTTGAGAGCAACTGGTTTGAGGTAAAACTGTGGCTGACACAAGGGTCAGTTAAGTCTATAATTGTTTAATATCTTTATTTGGATAATTTTGTGAAAACCCAGAGAAAGGGAGTAGATGCATCAGTGAATGTTAATATTGATGGGGAAAGAGTGGAAATAATAGATTTTCACAGACATCTGGGAGCAAAAAATTTTTTGGGCGATGACAGGAGGATAAAATATATGAAGAAAGGAAGGCAGCATGTTATGTGCAAAAGATTAGTTGGTAATTTTAAATGATTATAGAAGCCTTGGTTAGGTTGGATTCTATGAAAGATAGTTAAACAAACTATCTTGTATGGTAGCTGATTGTGAACAAAAGAAAAGTGGGTAAAACTGTAGCGGAGAATTGCTTGCACATCATATGGCATAAAATGGGCTGAAAGGGTGAGAAATGTGGCGACATGTGAAAGGATGCATGAGAGTGTTTTGAGATTGCTCAGCGATGTGGAAAGAATAGAGGAGGAAACGTTTGTGAAAAGAGTATACAATTTCGAAAATTAGGAGGAGAGGAAGACTCAGAGCGGGTTGGTTAGATAGTGAAAACAAGATACAGTATTACAAAATAAGAGCCTGAACACCAACTAAGCGAGCGTGTGCAAGAATGCCACAGTTCGTGCAGGCTGGTTTGATCCACTGTTAATATCACCTATAGCTCAGTTTCATTAGCTGCAATAGGACAAAAATTCTTATTAGCTGGGCTATAGTGTTACTCAACATTTATTGTACATTTTAATGTGTTATCTAAGAGAATCTTGTAGCACATGCTATATTGTGTTATAAATATGCAGTAAAGTGAGCTGCTCGGCAGATTAGTTGAATCTAATTTTTTTTTTTTTTTATCACGATAAGCCGCTCAGATTTTACACGTCCTAGATAGCCTTGCTTAATGTGGACGCTTTGCAAAGAATGTTAAATTGAAGACTGTTGTCAATTTCTGAACAACATCTACTTTGAGAACAAAGGGATTGTTAAAAATGCTTTTCAAGGTGAAGTAATGGTTCTCCGAGCATTATGCATAGCCATGCTCGCTGCCTCTGTTGTCTGTAGGGTCTAGAGCACAAGATGAATGAGAACCTGTATTCATATGCTATTGTTGTAACTGACAGGTATGTCTCTCTAATATTCATAGGGGGAGACCTGTGTCCACTTGCCTTAACTTCGCTTATCACTTAGTTTTAGTCAAGAAATTAATTAAGGTGCGCGGAGAGATTCATCTTTGTGCGAAGAATTCGACTGATCATTTTCATTTCCATCAAACCATAATTGTTTTGGTGCGAAAAGACGTTTCATATACATAAACAGGAAAAGATTTTCTTGGAACCAGAACCGTGAAAGGATCATTATTTTAAAATTTGTTACAGCTTTTGATATTTAGTTATTTGGTAAATAGTCTTCTTGGCAGTAAGGTTCCCAAAATGTCGGCGTTCTTGTTAGCGTAATATATATATATATTTTTTTCTTTTAAACAATGCTACTTCCAGGTAACTGAGATTATAAGCTATTTATAAATCTAGCTAATGCCCTACGACAATATGAAACAATAATTTACCCCGTATACAGATACTGTCATATTATTGATGAAATTTGGTTAACTTGTACAGCCAGTGAAAATTCAAAACATATAGGGACTCTCCCATACTTTAGATAGCATACCCTTCTCACAGGGACAAGTAATATTGCATACCATCTTTTAAAATTGTAAATAATCTTGTGATTTCAAACACTTGTTTTTTATTGTTTTGATGATTTAACTTAATATTCCTAATAGAAGCAATGTACTCTGTATTAGGATATTTATGTACTCTATGTCTGAGCGTCTTTATTGTGCGTAATACTTTCGCATTACAAAAAAAAAAAAACTTATTGAGACTCAATTTTCTATTACGCCAAGCAACCACGGAGAAATGCCTCCAAAAATATTCAGATTGGATCTCTTTCCCACCATTCTTCGTTCTCTTTCTCAGAGTTTTTCACTCATATCCCTACAGTTTCTCCTGGAAATGAATGGGGGAATGCAAATTATAGTCCATAGTCGTGTGTCTGTCAGTTTATATCCTCTTTCCGTCGCTTCCTTAGCTCTTTTTAACCCCCTCCTTGCTTCCCTCTCTACTGCTAGCCTCCCTTTCCAACCCTTGGGCTTGTTATGGTCGGTGGTTGAATGGAGAACACCCAGCAACAAGCATCCGTTGTATCTTGAGCACAAAGATATTCCTAGAGAACATTGAACAGAGTCCTTCGCTTATATTCAGGTGTATCGAGATAACTACAATAGCAACACATGGCTGGTTGAATATCTTATAAAGAAATATATTGATATTAAGGCATTCAAGATTGAATCCTGAGACATTTTAAATTTTTCCTTTCAGGGCGTGTTTTGGATTCGATGTATTAGATTAAAATCTTGTAAAAAAACTAATGTCCTCCATTTTGCTTTCCTTCTGTTCGGCTAATATACAAATCATCTGACAATCAGTTTGACAGTATAGGTAGCTTACAAATTCTGGTTCATATCCAGTGCTGAGATTATTATGGTTCGTGTTGGTGGTCATTGCTTATTTAATTAGATATTTAAAGGATACTAACAATGATGTGGTGCTCAGTTTTATTTCAGCCTCACTTTTTCTTCTTCTTTATCAAATGATGGATTTATAGAGGAAATAGTTAAATCTAAAGATATTTCCCATCGTCATTCTTAAGACCCACAAAACGAGGATTTGGATTTGGTTAAATTAGATAACTGTGATTAATTTTCAGTTTCTCAAATATCTTAGTTACTGACACCTGTTACTGGAAAAGCAGTGATCTCATACCGAGGCTTCACAGAAAGTAAACTCCCAATAGTCATTCTTTAACTTGCTTTCCTCTGTTCTTTTGGAGTCAAGCTTCTGTTGGGAAGAAGTAAAGCAAACAGAACGTTTTTCTGTTTACCGACCACTTGCCATCTGCTTTAAGGGCTTTTCACAGATAATTTTGTCTACCTAATGAAACTGAAAACATTCCAATGCTATAATAAATGGGTCGCCTTTCAATGAAGATTACATTTCAAATTGATAAGAAATACATAAGTGAGTGATTTGTATCCGCTGATTGAAACAATTGAATAAGCTTCTCCTTTTGAGTCATTATGAAAAAGTTAGATATTAACCGATGGTTGAATAATTTGGTTGGCATCTAGTTTTTTTCGATGAACGACAAATTAGATAATGATCACCTTCAGTACCTGGAAATATCTCGTTTCAAAGAAGAATAACAACAAACTTCTTAGGTAAGAGAAAATGAGGAAGAAAAGAAATATATGAATTCCGTGTATACATAGAATACAAACAGAGAAGGTATAATTAGAGACGAAGAGGAAAAATGTGTCTAAAATTGCAATCATGAATAGTCAGTTTAATATTAGAGAATCGCATAGTAGGGGATGATGGATGAAAACTGGTCTGGTTTAAAAAATATTTTAGAAGTATAAAAGATTCGAGGTTGGGATCCAAGAGTCTCTATGGTGTTTTTTGGTATAAGAAGGTTGGCAAATGAGAGAATGAGATGACAAGCGTAGAGAGAGAAACAAGATTAACTGAGGTGCAATTAGTACATTAGCATACCATTTAGAGACTGAAAAGGGATTAGATAAATATATCACCAAGAAAGTATGTGAAAACGAAATTACTAAAAATATTAGGACAAGTACCTTAGAGGTGTTCCTCTACAAGAGAGTAAATGTATGGAGAAAGTTTAATGTGCAAAGAGATCTGAGAATGTTTAATGCAGTGAGTATTTTAAAGTGGTGGTGAATGAAGGCGAGTGATTTTTGTGACTATAAAAAGGGCAATCAAGAGCAGAAGATAGAAAGGAAGCAAGATTTGAGGAAATGACAAGTGATACTGATGAGCAAAGTTGGTGAAAGGATGACTTAGTGGCTAACCAGATTGTGTGAGAAAAGTCTGGATTGGGGAGAGCTTCCAGTGTAATAGCTGAGAGGAAATGTTGTTACTCTACACATGGGTAAAGGTGATGGAGACAAACGTGAAAATAATAAGGCCCACCTTCACGCTGCCTACTTGGAACGTTGTGAAAGGATTGAGCAGCGAAGAGGATTCTGAACAGTGTGTTCATTAGGAAATAGTCGTAGGAGAGTTTGAGAGTAAAGGGAAAGATCTTTATGTGGTATAAATAGATCCAGAGAACTTTTACAATAAAATTAATTTTAAAAATCATTTGGATAGCAATAAGGATATAATGGTTAGAAGATAAAATGTTGGGACTGAATAAAAGTTTTCATTTTGAAAACAGAGCTTACTTTATAACGGGTAGAAGGTTTGGTGTCAATAAAATCGGAGACGGCGGTAAGCTCAGTCTCGGCAGCCTTGAAAGATCTGTCTGGATGAATGACGTGAGAGTTAAAGAAGGGAACGAGATGCGTGAGTCAAGTCGTAGAAATTAAAAATGGGTTCAGTATGAGTTGTGGAACTGTTGATTTTTTTCAAATGATAATAGGCTACTACAGATGCATTCGGGTCGTTTCGGCCGTAAGCACGTTTACTTGCAAAATGGGCGCCGTGTTTAGTACCAGCCCCTTAGGGATGTACGTAAAACATGAAATAATAATGGTAAATACCATAAACATAACGGTAAATACCATAAACATAACGGTAAATACCATAAACATAACGTCTTACATTGTTTTGGATGTTACGGCCTAAAGTGACTTACGGCCGAAACGACCAGGACCGCTACAGATTAGGGATAGTGGCGAGAAACTGTAAAAGCACCGAAAGAGTCTGAAGATATTTGTAAAGGCATAAGAGTGAAAGTAAACCTATACTACAGTACATGTGGTAGAGAAATGAACTGTTGACTCGGTTGGGGATTTTTAGTGCACATGAAACAAACGACGCTTGGATGAGAGGTGAAAAAAGAAAGGCTCTACAGGATGCGTGAAAAGCGTTTAGAAGGGAATCTGATCGCTTACGGAAACTATACTTGGAATATATGAAGAGTGGAATTTCAGTGCGAATGAAATAATACAGTCGAGGTTGCTTAGACAAATTGTTGTGTAGTTTATATGGCATACGAAGGACCAGAAGGATGGGAAATGTGGAGCTAAGTATATATATTTGACGAAAAGGGTAAGCTTACGAGAACAGATGATTCATATGGTTACGAGATGGTTTTGTTATGTAGAAATAATGAAGACAGCAGGTCATTAAAAACAGTCTATAATTCGACGTGTAAAGAGTTAGTGTAATAGGCAATGACAACCTAGTATGTGCTGGATAAACAGGGTAAAGGAGATGAGAGAACGGACGAGCCATGGTGTCCGTGGAAGAAGAGTGAGCACAAGGAAGGTGAATGGCGCAGTCTGCCTGTGCGGGGAGTTTGTGGGGGTTGGGGGTGTCCATGCGATGTGTGGCTGATGACCCTTCTGAGTCGCGAGAGGCGTCTGGCGAGTTTCGCGCAAAGGTTCCTCTAAACTTGGCAGTTAAATGGGAAAGCGTCAGCGACCATGTCCTTTCTTTTTATGAGGAGGGGGAAGATGGGAAAGACCCACCCCAATATCTGTTCTAGTTTTTAAAGAAGCATTTAAGCAGTCAAGAAACTGTTGACAAATTATCATTCACCGAATGCCTGGGCAGAGTTCATTCGTTAGAAAAAGGGTTATTATCTACCATGCTTTCGTGTTCATGAGTTCTATGTCTTGCAGTAATTTTGAACATTGTCCAAAATGTCCATTAATATTTAATTTATAATTCATATGCTGCACTGAAACTAATCTCTTAAGTTTTATTTCACTTAGTGACAGTTAGCTCCTGGAGATTTTACATTTGCTTTCCCTTATTACTCTCATTGGCTTTGGACGCCCTTCTTTAATCGCAGTGGTCTTCCTTAAACGTCAATGATATATTTTGAGGGCTGTTGTGCTTCAAACAAAAATCAGTGGGCATATTAGTATTACCTATACTTACAAAATGACAGTGAAATCCAATTATTCTGTGTTCGTTGATAGCGTTGTCGATAGCTCGTCTTATAATTAACGATTATGCGTCCTGACTCCTGAGAAGTGCGCTTCTTTTCCTTGAGAGTATAATATAATGTGCCTGACAATACCACAGGCAAGCAAAGCGTGAGTGCGCATTCCGGTGTGCGTGTAATGCCAGTGGAAAGCTGCGCCTTAAGTCTCTGCACACGAGACTTATTGTGGTTGTTTAGCGATTGAAGAGGATTTTATACTAATCTACGAATTATTGTAAAATAAAGCTTAAATAACAGACTAATTTCGCATTGTTTCAGTCAAGGATTTGTTCTTAAGACTTTTAAATGAAACCGAAAAACATGTGAAATCTTTGTTCTGTATGCATATAGTTCAAGACTTCATGTCATCCTCAGGTGCCAACCAGTTTTTTTATTTTTATGGATTGTACACAATCTATTGTCAGATTCCCCTTCCTGGACGTGGTTATCACTAAGTGGTCCACTCATCCCTCTATTGGTATTTGAGAAAATGGGAAAGTTTTCTTGATATCGAGAGAGAGAAGAATATAGGAATTAAATATTTTTGAGTCATATCATTGCGTAGCCCTACCGTAAATAGTTATATCTCTCACTGCATCTTAGAAGTTTTATGAAAGCATACAATTTGTCGTAACCTAAACTAAGTATTGATTTATGTGCCTATTTATGCGCTTCAAGTTACATGCCCACGACACATAACAGGCTTTCCGTATTTTTAATACATATGATGGTTCTTATTTTTTACTAAATATATTTTCACAACAACTTTGTTTTATAAAGCCCTTATATTCTTACCTAAATCACAGCTATAAACTATAAATTTTCCATTGCATAGAAGCCAGTTTTTATATGCCATTTACCTAAAGTTACCCATTATTTTGAGGGCTTTGTAAATTCAGTGGGTTAGTACCTTTTCTTTTATTCTTTATTCACGTAATAAAAGGGAAATTTCGAGCTGACGTAAGTTACGACAGAATATCGTTCTTCCGGCAAGGGTTCAGAAATACTTGTTTGATTGTTTCAAGTATGGTAGAATTTGTGTCCATACAATAGGAAGCATTTGTCTGCTCTTAACATTAGTTATTGACCAATGATTAGGTGATAATCGTGGAATTCTTTGATGACATATAACTTATTTCTTTTTATCAGAATTATAAAACTAAAATGTAATAGGTTTGTTAGTTCGTAACTGGTCTTTTTTCCGTCAAATATAGCTACCAGAATATTTGTCCTCCATCGAATTTCTGATAATTTATGAGTAGGCTACTATGTTTCGAGAGTTTATCGTTGGCGGATAGTTTCATTCCTAGGGTGAAAAAATAAAAATTCCAGTTTCGTATCTCTTTTTTGATTTAAAGGATGATTATCCCTTGCCAATTTTATCTCTACGCCAGAATAAGGCTGATTCATAATCGAAACGGAACCTTTCGTATATGAATTATTAGAAGCGTCACATCTAAGTAATCTAGAGTGTTTTAACTCAGGTGATGTCAGATGACAGAAAAGTTCCGGTGGCATTATGATAATATGTGAACCCTTTCAATCGGATAAAAAAGAAGAAAGCCTTGATCAGGTTTCACTTATACAATAATTCTAGGCTTCAGAAAAATAGTAGGTTTATTTTTGTAATAACGGTTCTCGTGTATACTTTCATGCTATTGCACCCAGAAAAAATGTTGAGACACAACGGGAGATTAAGTATATGATAACAATTCTTGTTAATTGTTAGTATATTCTAAAATCAAAGTTTCGCAAATATTCTAGTCTTAGTCACCATAACTTTTTTTTGACATTTGGTAACTTTAATAAGGTTTTCTCTATGCATCTTTTCTCTGTTAGCTCAGGATTATGTTTGTGTCTGGATGCAGCGGAACTGCTTTCTATTTTGTGTAGTTCAGAGCATCCTCTCACTGTCCAAGCAACGAGAGATCTTGAGTCCAAATTTCATAGGTCTTGTTTTGGTCTCTCAGTTTCCAAGACGTCTGGTTTTATAAACTGGAAGAATTCTCAGTCTGCCAGTCAACTCTTCCAGATTCTACAGTTCTTCAAGACCAGGCTAGCTCAGAGCCCTTTTCTTTGACTGCTGTTTTTCGCGAGATTTAATGTAAAGTGTTTCTCTGAGTTTCTCTGAGGTCACTTTTTGATGATAGGTTGTTTTGGATCAACTAACAATTAGCTTTTCGTTGTTTAATTCTCTGACCATCATCCGATTTCAGAAATGGACATTTTACGTGAAACTATTGAGAAGAAAATAATATTCTCAGGAATTCAAAATTAATTACTATTGAATATTTTCCGTGACTGTCAATTTGAAATATGATTAAATGGCTTTAGTTAAGGTAAACTTAAACACGTTGTTCCGACTTCTAATGTTCATCTGATAGTCTAGCATAGGGAAAACACTGCACTATTTTTTTTATTACTTTTTCGTGACTAATTAAGGGAAATTTATTATTCTTTAAAACTAGAGCTGATCGCTGATTCTTGTGTAAATGCCATTCTTTCGAACCTAAAGGATAGTTCAAATGTCATTTTGTTTTTTCAAATGTCATTTTGTTTTTCAGAGTATTTTTGAGGTTGTTTTAACTTTAAATAAACTTTAATATGTATATATTTCCGACGAAATAGAGGGCGAGTTCACACCGACAGTCTAATCTCAGAGACCAAGTAACCTGCCAAGCAAAATGATTGATTCGAGGAACAGTGGCTACACTGAACCCTTTTCATGCTGACTGTCAACGACATCACTGAATATATTAAGAGGAAAACCATTTTAGCATTGATAACTACTCACTACATGGTTATAAACAAGAGAGAGAGAGAGAGAGAGAGAGAGAGAGAGAGAGAGAGAGAGAGAGAGAGAGAGAGGCTTATGAGATCTGAAGACCAGCAGTAACTGTCTTATTTTTGTGTAAGCGGACTATGAATAACATTGATTTTGATACTCTACTTCTCTGTCTAAATTTTGGTGAGGACAATGATATACTCCAGTTTCCTTATACGTTTAAAAGTCCCATTAAATTTACAGCGACAATGGCTGAATGTGAGAGGGGAGTTTTGTTAATGATGATGTTGAATATTAGAAGCCGTAGAAAGAATTTCAGTGCGTTCACAACCTTATTGTGTTACATAGCTATTAAGTTTTCATTTACTGTACTGACTGAGACGTGGCTGACCTGAAAATACCGATCATGCTTTTGACATTACTGGTTATTAGCAAGTTAATGTATACAGATATAATTTTGGTGGTGGAATAATTTTTTTTTTTTTTTATGATGAACAGTTGAATTAGTTGATGAAAAATCAACTTTTTTCGATCAAATATTGAAAGTATTAACATTGTTTTTGAAAGGTAACAATTTTAGATATCTTATTTGCTGTGTTTATCGTTCCCCAGCTGCTGACCCCATTACTTTTTAATGAGGTGTTCTTTGGTGAGGTTGTTATGAGTTTTCCACGGAATGCGAAGGTTATGATTGTAGGAGATTTAAATATAAACCTCTTAAATTAAGGTATATCGATATGTTTGTTGCAAGTTCCCCTGGTTACAGATTTTCCCTGTTGTTATAATTCCAGCTTAGTTTAATGATGGTATCTACATTACACCATATTGTTTAATTGATAATATTTGGGTTAACCTCAAGTAAGGTAGGAATCATGATTCAGGTTTAGTACTGTTTCCTTTAACCGACCATTTTCCTGTCCATTTTATGTTTAGAAATAATTGTATGTGTATTTCGGAGACCACTGAAACTAGATTAATTAACACGACTACAGCTACAATTTTTGTCAGTATCATATTTAATACTTGCTTCTGTCATGTGCATCAAATCAGAAATGTGAATCATGCCTGTGACACGTTTATTTCGGAATTTTCCTAAATTTATAATACTATTTTTCCTGTGAAGAAAAAAGAAACGCGAATTAAAAACTCTCTTGTCACCGCTCCGTCCGTAACGCCACAGCTACAGAAATATATTAAGAAAAAGCATTCTTCGTCTGGGCTGCTAAGACTAGGCATAATGTGTATACTCATAAAAATGAACTTACGTGGATCTTGAATAAAGTTAGGAGGAAATATTACTTTGACACGTTTAATAAAAATGAAAAAGACTTGAAGAAAACCTGGTCAAACATTAATCATCTGCCTGGTCGGATCAATCGGGAACTGTGCCGAAGATTGTTACTGATGAGGGGGTCGTTGTTAAGGGACAGAAATTGGCAAACCTGTTTAATGAGTATTTCACCAGTATTGTGCCAAGCCTAACAGAAAGTCTTCCTAGTGTAGTAACTTCATTTCAGCTTCTTCGATAACATTCAGACTGTTCTTTCGCCTTGTTTCTTTGCCCGGACTGGTGAGGAGGGGGTGGTTGAAATACTGAGGTCAATGCCCAAAAAAGGTAACAGCTCACATGATGCGAAATCAAATATAATCCTGCTTGTCTCTGATGTTGTTGTGCCGGTCGTAGTGTATTTGCATAATTTAAGCGTATCCAGTGCTGTCTATTCGAATTCACTGAAGGTTGGTAGTCACAGCCCTTTATAAATCTGGCGATGTGACAAGCTGGTCAATTACAGACCAATAACTACTTTAATAATCATAAATAAATTATTTGTAATTCTCACCTACAGAAGAATGATAAAATTTGACAAAAATGGTGTACTGTCAAATCTGCAATTTGGATTTAGGAAGAGTAAGAGCACTACGCAGGCTAATTTTAATGTTGTTAGTGACACGTTAAATACATTCCATGAAAGATCGTTCACGATTGCCAGTTTCCTTGAGTCTAACAAAAGCATTCTATACTGTTGATGGGGAAATATTCGTTTATAAGTTGTCATTAAATGGTTAAGAGGTTTAGTTAATTCATTCCTATCAACATATTTAAGGAACAGAAAACAGTATTTGCAACTCAACAAGCGTAAGTCTGAAGTGAAATCGATAAATAAAGCGTTCCACTGGGCTCTGTATTGGGGCCTTTGTCATTTAACATATTCATTAATGATAATGCTAGCATTGCATATGCAGGTAAGGTCTTGTTTACAGATGATGCAGTTATTTTATGTTCAACCTAATACGCTGGCATTGTGTGTCGAGAAAATGAGGTCATTAATATAAGAGCTATCGTTCTGGCTTGCAAATAATAAACTTGTGCCTAATGTAAATAAAACAAAACTAATGCTGTTTATCCTAAACTCGTTGATAGTTTGCCAGAGGGTGTACTTACGTGGTGTGCAACCTGAATGGATTACAAATATCAAATATCCTAGGTATTATTATTAACAATAAACTTAATTTTATTCTTCAAGCAGAAGTACATAGAAGGTCGAGTAAAATGTAAGACATCTTTTATTCTGTGTCCTCTTTGTTACCACAATCAACGCTGCTTTCTCTTTGTTACTCTCTTGTTTATCCACTAATAATTAAAAATGTAATTATTTGGGGTGGATTTCCTGCAGTACATATTAAGAATGTCACTGTTACAATGAACAAGATGTAGGGTACGATGATGATAATATACCACTTATACGAACGATTAGAATGTACAAAAAACTTAATTTGATATACTGTAGTCTGAAGACGTTTACAAATATTTTCATTTAAAAATGACAACATAATCCTTATGCATTTTCAGCCACTCGTGCCTCATCGTACATATAATACACGTAATACAAGGATAAACCTTCCAACTGTTATTCTGGAGGTCGAAAAACAATTTACGGGTTTTCGGTACTGATAGGTTATCAACGAGCTACCTGAAAGTTTGTTGGTTCCTCAGTCTGAAGTCTCATTGAAACAAATTTAAGCAATGGGATATTACTATCCATTTCAGGGATCGCGAGTCATCGTTTTTCTCAAATATCTTTCAAACTAATTATTTGATCGAAATGGTACTTTGACACAGCGTACAAGACATCCGCTAATTTTTGGTAAAGTTAAGTATACCTTAGTTTAACCAGACCACTGAGCTGATTAACAGCTCCCCTAGGGCTGGCCCGAAGGATTAGGGCATTGTCAAATGGTGTTAGTTAAGGCGTTTACTCCTGACTTTTAAAGGCAAAGTCGCATGAGACAGCAGGCCTAAACTACGCAATCGAACGTCCGCTATTCCCCCATAGACAGGAAAGGGGGTGGGCGAAGATGGGGAGTCCAGTAAAGTGGGTTGAGGGAGGGATGAGGAGGGCAAGAGAGAGGGAGGGACGGGATGGGGATAAAGGACGTTCGAATGCATAGTTCGGCGATACTTGGCAACACCATGTAAGTCGAGAGTAAACTCCTTAACTAAAACCATTTGACAATGTACTGTATTACCAAAAATTAGCGGGAGGTTTCTTGTACACTCTGTCAAAGTACTATTCCCATCAAATAATTAGTTTGAAAGATATTTGAGAAAAACGATGACTCGCGGTCCCTGAAATGGATAGTAATAGATACTGAGCTTTTGTTTTTTAATGTTTTGTATGCTGCTGATATTTCTTTGGTGTGAAAATATACTTACCAAATTCTTGTTAGATTACATATAATTATGTATATTATCATGGTTTCAAGACTTTATATCGTTTGTAAATTCGTTTTTTTTATATTGCTTTATAAATAGAATATACCTTTTTATGCACGGATGCTTTATGTGGCTTACTACTTTAGCACGTTAGTTCTGTACGCCATAGTAGGTCTGGTGACACTATTGGCCTAATTTGTGTAATTTGTATGCAGAAGAATAAATAAACATCTATCAAGTATCACACACAGAGACATACACACACACGCACGCACACACACACACACACACGGAATGACTCTTGAACACGACCAACTGCAAACCTCTTTCCGACTTTCCGTCGTAACGTAAGGGTCGCCGTTTAAACTGCGCCAAAGCCACAGAAATTTAAGTACAATGTGTAGTGACTGGCGTATGAATACCGAAGTATCGATACCGCTAATACCTGAGATGAGAGAGAGATCTATGATACAAAAAGCGCTACCTTTTTTCCTAAATATTGCGGCATCTTCAGTCGATCAAACGCCACCTTTTGGTGCCGCGGCACACCGGTTGGAAACCACTTACCCAGTGGATTGGTTTTGCCCTGGCAGCCTTTCCTTAGAAGTTGATATTATTCCTGACATCTCAATAAACCAACAATCTATTAGCTTTACCCCAACACGAACTTTCAAATGTCAGTTTATTAATAGTCAGCCTATATCTCGTCATCTCTTGTATTTCACAACCGTACAAAATTTAGATCCTACACATTATATATATGCGCCAAACAAAACACTCCCTTGACATTATATGTGGAATTACAATCAAATCGCCACCGATATTATATAGATTTAGTCCACGGGTTATGATAAACCCATACAAAAGGTTTCGTTCCTTATTCTTGCCTAGGCTGTTCTTGAAATTTCGTGTATATTGTCAATCACAGAATACCATGAAGAACACTAGGGAAAACAGCATGAAATTTAAAGTATACCATTTTTTTTTTTTTTTTAGATAATGGAACAATTAGATGAATGTCACTATAAAAAGCATAGAAATACTAATAAATCAATATGGTGTCAACCACTCACATAACAGGAAAATTACCCTATTTATTTTAAAAAAGTATAACAGAAAATAAAACTGAACCTCCAGAATAATCTTTACGACTTCACAACATGATCCTCCAAAAGAGGAGGGCCAAAACCAGTAATTATCTGATTGCTGGCCGATAAACAAAACTTTGTTTGTCATACCCTCACGTATGCTTGAAAAGTGCAGCAGCAAGAGGTCCAACTGTTACCCCAGAGATGCAGGTCGCACATAAGTTTGCAATATTAATAAAGGATTAACCTATATCTGCATCGAAATGCCTGAAATTTCTAATCAAAGATTATGTAATTGAATAAAAGCCCTTAAGGATTAACTCTATATCATCCCAGTCAGCTGATTTTCATCGAGACTTACACCTTTCATGGACCTCTAATGTGTCATAATCAAATCCGATTTTCCTTGGAAGGCTTTCATTTAAAGAGGATGAAAATATCTTTATATTATTAGTTTTATCTTCACAAGAAGCAGAAGAGATATGCACTAAAGTACTTCGTAACACAGAATATTCGATCCCTCCAAAAGTACAATCGTCCAACATATTTGTAATTTCTTTGACTGTACTATCCACATATAGCTTACATAAAAAGGGACATAAATTCTCCGTTGTGTAACACAGATATCAATAGTATGCTACGATAATCAATAGGCCACCTAATCCATTCCACTGAGTACTAAATTGTTATACATAGTATATTAATATCAATATTTGTATCACTATGTGCATCATGTGGTCCACTGAGAAATGTTCTACCGCAACTCAAGCTTTTGTTAGCAAAAACGTAGAGCCAGATCTTCTTTGTTATGAATATCAATATCTTTAAGAGAAAACAGGCATCCATTGACACAAGTACAGCCTATAAACAATATCCTTTTATAAAAATGAGCCTTCTTGAGGATTGCTCATGAAATATCTACGAAATAGATATTTAGCAAGCAAGAAGATTGAACTTCTAACCTATAGTTAGAGATTTTTGTGATATTGCCTTCCTCGCCCTTCACTGTGAGATAATTTGTGCATTTCGGCAAATCAATACGATAGTAGCAGTGAGAAAGACAATTCTTGAAACAACAAAGTGTATGTTATATCAAGCCATTTACTTAGGATACTATTTTTTTCTCCAGCAGTTTCCGTTTTCTTCCTCATCTGTTATTAAACACCTTAAAAAATCTCTCCATAACTAGAATCAGGTGACTTTGATGCAAAGATTTACGAAGGATTAACGATGTTATTGCCTACATTTAAACCCTCAATAATATTACCTCTCATTAAATAACATGAATGGCTCCACACCAAACTTGCATCGGCATTAACTTTGCATTGTGTTAAGGTACTTTCCAGCTCTCGTCTGGATTTTTCATATTTCTAACGCAATTCACTAATCTTCGTAGTTTTCGTGAATGCACTATCATCCTATTCTTTCCATCTAAGATTACCACCTATTCTTACTCTGGCTTCAACTAAATAATGGTAGAAATACCTCAAGCTATGATTAACTGGTTAGTCAGTCAACCTAAATCTAGCCGCTCCTCTTTCCAATTCACCCATTAACGTGATTTTTATTTTCCAACACAGAAAAAAAAAAATTCTTTCCCATTCCCGTTTTCCAGCTGTAAAAATTTTCTTTCTTAATTGTAGACTTTTGCACCGATCTCATTGGATATAAGCAAATCTTTCAATGCATGAGGGGACTGTTGAGTCAACACTCTTTTATGGAAATGAAGTGAGGTCGTTAAATTCAAATGAAAGGAGGGGCGTTGAATTTGTCAAGATTAGGTGTTCGAATTGTATATTTGGCCTAAGAAGAACTGAAAAGGTGAGAAATGTGAATACAGGTAGATGTGGTTTAAGGTTATTGTGAGTGAAAAGACGGATCAGAATGTTCTAAGGTGGTTCTGGTGAGTAAAGAGTATTGAGACGATAGGTTGGTGAAACATTATACAGATCAGTTGTGTTGTGAAGAGACAGGGAGAGAAGAGTTGTCAAGTTCTGAATATACAGTGTGCATGAAGTGATGAAACATTAGGGTATAATATTCCGGACGCACGGTAATGTGTACAAGCATTGGTGATGGAGGATGGTATTGGTGGAATGAGGAGATGGTTGTTTTCATTGTTCAGCTATCGAGCCTTTATGAAATGGCTGATGAACTGGAAGCTTTTTGCTTATAGGGGCATCCTTGATGAACTTGAGCGTGACAATGACTGCCATTCTATGTCTTTTTACTCAGAAAGTCACACTCGCTCTAGCAGGAGAAAGTGGCCTAAACAATCATCTGTCTATCCATATATATATATATATATATATATATATATATATATATATATATATATATATATATATATATATATATATATATATATATATATATATATATATATATATATATATATATATATATATATATATATATATATATATATATATATATATATATATATATATATATATATATATATATATATATATATATATATATATATATATATATATACATATACACACACACACACACACACACACACATATATATATATATATATATATATATATATATATATATATATATATATATATATATATATATATATATATATATATATATATATATATATATATATATATATATATATATATATATATATATATATATATATATATATATATATATATATATATATATATATATATTCATATATATATATATATATATATATATATATATATATATATATATATATATATATATATATATATATATATATATATGTATATATATATTTCATATATATATATATATATATATATATATATATATATATATATATATATATATATATATATATATATATATATATATATATATATATATATGTATGTGTATATATATATATATATATATATATATATATATATATATATATATATATATATATATATATATATATATATATATATATATGTAAAGTTCTTCATTGGACGGGTCAGCATCGTTCTCGACTAGCATTCTGCTGGGCCTGCATTCGATTCTCCGACCAGCCAATGAAGAATTAGAGGAATTTATTTCTGATGATAGAAATTCGTTTCTCGATATAATGTGGTTCGGATTCCACAATAAGCTGTAGGTTCCGTTGCTAGGTAACCGACTGGTTCTTAGCCACGTAAAATAAAACTAATCCTTCGGGCCAGCCCTAGGAGAGCTGTTAATCAGCTCAGTGATCTGGTTAAACTAAGGAATACTTAACTTAAATATATATATATATATATATATATATATATATATATATATATATATATATATATATATATATATATATATATATATATATATATATATATATATATATATATATATATATATATATATATATATATATATATATATATATATATATATATATATATATATATATATATATATATATATATATATATATATATATATATATATATATATATATATATATAGTCCACCATGGTCGCTGGAGGCACATAGGCATCTGCAGGTGTCACATGTGTGATCTGTGTTATGCATTCCTGTGGGTACTGCTCTGTGATGTCTGTCTTTTGCATCGGCAAGACGGCATCTATGATCCTCCTCAAATGCGGCAGTTGCTGTTCAGGTAAGGGAACTCCACAGGTTGCTGTCTTTTGCTGAGGCCTCCAGGTCATGAGGTTTGATGGCACACCACCTAAGGTTGTTGTTTAAGGTGTCTTTGAACCTTAGTCTGGGTCTTCCTTGCTTGCGTTTCCCCTCTTTTAGCTGGCCAAACGTGAGTTTGCTGGGGATGCAGCTGTCATCCATTTTGATGATGTGGCCTGTCCAGTGGAGTTGGGCCTTCAGGGGAATTGACTCAATACTAGATGAATCAGCTCTGTCCAGTACTTCCTGATTTGTAACTTTGACCTGCCAGCAGATGCCCATAATAAAGTGCAGCTATCTTGCGTGGATGTGTCTTCGGTATAGGGTCCACGTTTCGCACCCATACAGGAGTGAGAAGACCACAGCTTTGTAGATGTTCAGTTTTGTTGATCGTTTGATGCCTTCCTGCTCCAGGACCTTCCCTCTCAGTCTTCCGAGATCTCGGCCGGCTTTTTGGATTCTGGAGGCAATTTCCTTGTCCAGTGATCCGTCTGCAGAGATTGTACTGCCCAGGTACCTGAAGGTCTCCACACACTTTAGTGTACTGCCATTGATGGTGATGGCAGGTTGTTGTCTGGTTGTGTTTGGGGCTGCCTGGACCAATACTTTTATTTTTCCAAGGATGATTGTTAGCCCAAATAGCCGGGATGCCTCTGTGAAGCGGTCTACATTGGTTTGAAGGTGATTCTCCTTATGTGGCATGAAGGAGCAGTCATCAGCAAAAAGGGCTTCAAGGATGAGCTTCTCAAGGGTCTTTCTTCTGGCGGACAGGTGACGGGGGTCAAAGACTGAGCCGTCTGACCGGTATGTAATATACACACCCAGGTTGAAGTTTTTCACCACATGCAGTAGGACCTGAAAGAAGAACAAGTTGAATAGCACAGGCGCGAGAACGCAGCCCTGCTTAACTTCATTTATAATTTGAAAGGTGTTTGTGACATCACCGTCAGAAAGGACCTATCCAGTCATGTTCTCATGGAGAAGTTGTATCAGAATATTGAACTTAGGAGCCATCCCAGCTTTGTGAGTATGGACCAAAGAGTGCCTCTGTTGACTGTGTTGAACGCTTTGGTCAGGTCTATGAACACCGCATACAGGTCCATCTGCTGCTCGATGCATTTTTCCTGGATCTAACTTACCACAAAGACCATGTTGATGGTACTGCATCCGGGGCGAAAGCTGCACTGGGCTTGGGGCAGGGCGCTTTCTGAGATGCCAATCAGTCTATTGTTTTTGTAGAGTGCCACTATGGTTGCATCTCTTAGGTCTGTGGGCATGTCTCCTGTCTCCCAGATGGTTGAGAGTACATCATGGAATGTGCCTAAGGCTAAGGTTCCAAGGGATTTGAACACCTCCAGAGAGATCCATCTTTCCTTGGTGCTTTTCCGCAGTTCATTTGTTTTATGGCAGTCCTGACTTCTTCCTCGGTGGGAGGGAGATAAAAAACGTCTTGTGTAGGTTTCTGAGGTATCTATTGCATGGCTATTTGGTCGACTGTGGAAGGTAGGTTGAGCAGTTGGCTGAAGTGCTCCTCCCACTAATTCCCTCCTTGTCCTAGATAGTGGTGGAGCAGTCAGCAGAGTGCTGAGGGGCTGTTCCTCCTGTGGAAGGGCCATAGATCGTCTTGATGGTGCAAAACAGCATTTCTGAGTTGTTGGTATCTATGTAGTGATGTACTTCCTCAGCTTTCTTTTCCCACCATCAATCTTGCATAGCACAGAGCTCCCTCTGGGCTCTGGCCTGACAGTCTTTGAATCTGTTGTGACACACTGGGCAATTGCGGTGGTTTTGCCAGTCTATGAAGGCCTTTCTCTCTCTGTCCAGCAGGGTTTTATATGGCTTCAACATTTTCATCAAACCAGTCTTGGTGGACCCTCTTTTTTTGGACCAAGGACGGTCTTGGCAGTCTCTGTGGTTACTTCCTTGAACTGATTCCACTTCTCTTCTAGACCACCAGATAGGGTCCTAAGGTCTCGAATTTCTCGTCCAGATTGGTTTGAAACTCCCGTTGATAGCTGGGTGACAGGAGTCATGCTGTGCTGAAGGTTACTGTAATGGTTTGGACACTTGTGGTGGTGGGGGACTATTCGAATGTTGGGCTTAGCTCGAACTAGCATTGCCCGAGTGATGACGTAATCTATGAGATGCCAATGTTTGGTTCGAGGGTGCATCCATGTGGTCTTGTACTTGTCATCCAGTCTCAACATTGTGTTGGTTATGAGTAGGGTGTGCTCAGTGCACTTACTCAACAACAGAAGACCATTGCTGTTCATCTTGCCAACACTGTGCTTCCCTATCACTCCCCTCCATCACTCACTGTCTTTGCCAACTCTGGCGTTTAAATCACCCAATAGGTTGAGCTTGTCGTTAGTTGGCATGAAGTGTATGAGGTTGTTCAAGTCGGTAAAGAACTGCTCTTTGATCTCCTCTGCTCTTGCCATGGTGGGAGCGTAAGCGCTAATGATGGTGACAAAGCACTTGTTGCTGATAGGGAGGTGGATCTTTATCAACTGCTCGTTGATGCCAGTAGGGAGCCTGGGGATCTGTTTCAGGAGGCTGGTCTTGATGGCAAATCCAACACCATGGATTCTATCTTCATTCTGGGCCTTTCCAAAAGAATGTGCATCTGCTGCCTGACTCTGAGATTGAACCCTCCTCAGCAAGTCCCGTTTCACTAAGTGCTGCAATGTCTATGTTGTATCTTGCCAGTTCCCTTGCAATGAGTGTTGTTCTTCCCTTTGGTCTATTGGCATTAATTCTGTCCATTAAGGACGTATGCACCACATACCAGTGATGAGATTTTTCTTTCTTTGTTACAATCGACCACAAGTGGGTAAGTCATTTAGCTGCAGTAAGCTGGCCAGACATCTGGGCCACCTTTTCTAGGCCCCTCCCTTACTAGGGTGAGCAGTGCAATACTCAAGAGGCTGCTCAACCACCTGAGGTGCTGCTGGAGTTCTCTGCTGCCCCAGGGTTCAGAGGACTATGACCAAAGTGCCAGGCCGCCTGCCTGCAGACTTTTGACTATAACTCCCAATCGTTACCTCCACCTGTCACTTTCACTGCTTCTCCATTGCCGAAGGACTTGAAATGAAGTTGGGGGTTAGCTGATTTCACAGACACCTGTGCATGAGTTTGTTTAAAGTGGAAGAGCAGTTGCACAGGGGCAATCCTACTCTCTCA
>NC_089750.1:38108019-38133019 GCF_040412425.1 Macrobrachium rosenbergii | reverse complement strand
TATATATATATATATATATATATATATATATACATACATACATACATACATACATACATACATACATACATACATACATACATACATACATACATACAAATATATATATATATATATATATATGTGTGTGTGTGTGTGTGTGTGTGTGTGTGTGTGTGTGCATGTATGTATATTGAAAGACTTCAGATCTGCCTCAGGGGGGTCAAAAGACTTGAGCCCTTCTTCTCGAATAATCCATTTAATCTTTCTCTACATCAGCAGTGAATTTAGTGTCTTGAGGCTGGTCGACTAGGGTGGAATCCAGCCATGATGCAAAAGCACATCAGGCTTCCAGCCTCATCCAAAAAATTCTGCTGAGAACCGGAAAGTTTGCACATTTGGAATCACCCGTGTAACGAGGAAAGGTGGATTGTTAATAATGTTCTCTTCTTCCCAACAGAAAGAGAGCCGAATCTTTATTAGATTGCTGGATCATGTTTTGAGATGGCAAACGTATAATATGCAAGTTCACGAAACCCATTGTTTAGGTCATGAGGTAAATCTCTATTGTTGTGTTATGTGCCATACCTGAACCTGCACTGAACTGCATTGTTATACAGCATTTCTTTCGTTTTATCATTCGGATTTTTCTTTGTAGGTCGCTGTTGACTGATAATGCATTACATTGGTAAAACATTGCCCATGCTCCTGATGATTGATGCCATTTTCTTGTCGAATTCATGACCAGTTTATTTTACTTGTTATATCTTCAGTAATATGATCTGAATGATCATATTAGTTACTGGTTCGATATGTTATTCGAAAGAGTATGAAAAAACTCTGTAGTAGTTGGTAAAAATTTGGACAGCCATACCCTACGCAGGCAATATACATAAAATGTAAATGGATACGACTGTATCAAATGAACTCGTACTTTTAGAATTATCTTCCGAATTATTACAGTTTTCTAAGTGTAATTTTATGATATATTCCTCGAATTGTATTTTACTCGGTTCACTGCAGTTTAAAATATGCCACATTATATCACCAGAAGGTACTAAAATTCTCATATTTGTCTGATATACGTTTTAGCAAAACAGGAAGAAAAAACACTCAAACTTATGTTACACATTGCAAAATTAGGCCTTACCTTGCCGTCTGGTTAACTGTCGCCGGAGTTTTATATGAATTACATTAATGGCAATGTTATACATTATTCAACGTCTTCATTAAAGGGTCAGCATAAACTGTCTGTTGACTACCTATCGACAAGATCTCGTAACGCTGATATATGAGTTATCTCATCTGGAAGCTGGACAATCTCCGTTATGATGTTGAAGAAATAAGAAACGAGAACGTTTGGGGTACCTAAAAGTCCAAAAGAATCCAAATGTATGAATGTGAAGAAAGAAGGAAGCCATTTTAAAATCTGAAGAAAATTTACGTCATCCGTCAAAAATGCAGACTTTCTGTTAGATTCTACAAATCAAATGTAAAATCAGCTCGAAATATTTAGATACGACTGCCCAACAATGCGTTTGGTTAGGTTCCAAAAATATGGGTATTGTTGATAGATTCACGATTTCGTGAAAAAGAATCTGTAATAAAAATCCACAATTATATAGTAAATATATTACTATGTAAAATATGTAAAATAAACCAAAGACTTTCGAACACTTGAAGGGTGTTCCCATCAGTGCTAACGTTAGCACTGATGAGGAACACCGTTCAAGTGTTCGAAAGTCTCTGGTGTATTTTACATATTTTACATAGTAATATATTTACTACATAATTGTGGATTTTCATTATACAATATGGGTATTGTTACGTGTATGAGTCCATATTAATATCTGTTAAGTAGAGTTGTTATCTTATTAAGAATTTTAAATCGAAGAAATTTTCTGAAATTGCAGTTATTGAAAGAGTTAAGTTATCTAGATATTTAGTCTATGCAATGTTATGCTCCCGATTACTTAGATTTGGTGCTTTCATGCCAAACAAGTTGAAAAGATTTAGAAATTCAGAAACACTAGAACGTTTAAACCTTACCCAAATATAATGGATAACATAGAAATCAATTTTCTATGAATAAATCTTTAGTTTCCACATTTGGATGCAGTTAAATCGTTTGCTGTCATTATGGCTGCCGTAAATAAAATTCTGGTGTGTCTTTCATGAGAGAAGGGTTACAGAGAATGAGCGACGCAGGGCTGTGGAGCACTTCTGGAACACGATGTAAGGTTTTTAATCTCTAAGTTCAGAGAATGAATGTTATTTAAAACCATTTTTTTGTTTTGTTTTGTTAGCAAGTATTCATCATTTGTGCGAGTATTTGTCTTTGCTTTGTTTAAGTAAATAAACAGAACAAACGATTTATGTGGTGCTAAATCACCATTAACGACCTTCTAACATTTCATCCCTGTTACAGCTTGTTGGTGAATACAACCCCGAAAGCATTCAACATCAAGTGGCTATGGACACCGAGTTTCGATATTCCACCTACCACCGGTTAAATACTTTGGGACTTATTTCTGTACGATTTTCTTGAGATGATATACATTTAGTAGAATTCAGGCTTCACTAGATTCCAGCTATTAGTTTGATTTCAAACTGTTTTCTTATGTGACGATTCTTTTTCCCCCTAGGCAGCCGACTATTATCGAAATGATTTCTGTCTGAAATTTAGATCACATGAGCACTGAGATTTATTCTCCCAGTACTCTTATATCGTTAAGGATGCTTGGACATACGTAATTGCACTTCCTTTTCACAGAATATCCCCAAGGAAATAGTGTGGCATAAGACTGTAAAGAATAGGTCGCTGTACGGAAGATAACTTTCTCCAAACATTGTGATGGGATCAACTTGTGCTGCGAATACAATAAAGCAAAATGAGCTTATTGTCGTTGTTCATCACTTGGTAAGGAGCTTATATATTTAATTAAGTACATATAAAGTTTCAGTTACCGGAGTGTGTTGTTTAAACACTCGGATGGTAATGTCTGCAAAAGGAATACGGAAAGAGCATGTGAAAAACTTACCTTAGTCTCTTCGCTTCATCTATAAAGGGTCTTTTCTCAGCATCGCTTAATAATTTCCATTCTGCACCTGAAAATCGAAACCTTCATTATAATTTGTCTTTCACAGAAAATACGGTTATAAATGCTGAATCCTTTGATTAGAAGAATGCAACTGTTTGCCTATTTTATTTGCTGTTGTTGCAAGGACTTTCAAAATATAAGGACGCAAGAATTTCCGTAATGGATGTCTGTGAAGAATAGTCCATACGAACGAAAATTTGCAACGAATTGCTTTTAGATCTCGGTACTTCTATTCACAAAAGCGCTTAAAAACAAACTTCGCTGGATCCTAAACAATGAAGAACAAGTCTTGTTTTTTATTGGTTGCTCGTTATCGTTTTATATGCGATTTGCCGAAAAAAAGGCAAAAGCCGTCACTCAAAGAACCAATGATAAAGCAGACGTGTGGCAGATGTCTTAAACCGCTTGACATCAAACCAGTTACTCAGCGGCCACCGTGTTCTGACACGATTCACCTTCATTGTATAAACTTCATAAAATTAACATTCGTCTCCTCTATGGAAAGATCTACAAGTTTTTTCCTTTGATATATTTTCCTACCATAATAGTGTGAATTAATAACTCAGTTTTTGTGGCATCTGAATATGACATTTCGCCTCCACTAATTGCTATTAAAGGGCAGTTTTCTTTACGACTTCTTTACGGATATGAAAGTGGTGATTTTCTTCAGGTGCCGTTTTCAGTTTCGTGCGCTTTTGTGGGCAATAAGAAAATAACCATTAAGCACCCACACATATATGTATGTATGTATACATATATATATATATATGTATGTATATATATGTGTGTATGTATATATATATATATATATATATATATATATATATATATATATATATATATATATATATATATATATATATATATATATATATATATATATATATATGTATATATATATATATATATATATATATATATATATATATATATATATATATATATATATATATATATATATATATATATATATATATATATATATATATATATATATATATATATATATATATATATATATATATATATGTATATATATATATATATATATTCATAATATATATATATACCTATTTTTATATTTAAATATATATATATATATATATATATTATATATATATATATATATATATGTCTATATATAATATAATATTGCATGTATGTATGCATTCATAATTACCAGATACCTATTTTTTTCATCTTTTTACAGCTTTCGATGTCTCAGAAGGTGCTACTACACTGGAAATGGGGTGGCTCCAAAATGAACGTTACAACAGTCACTGCCACATTCATCTTTAACTAAGGAATAAATTATATATATCCCTGGTACAGAAGGCTTCCACAGCATCAACCACTGCATACATTTCTACACAGGAGGCTGATCACCAACACAGTGCTGAGCCTCCAACTCTCTTATGCAAAGTATCGCACTTGCTCTGTTCCATCATTTCCGCCATTCGTCGAAACACCTCTTTCTACACCTGCTTTTTTTCTTTCTTTCCAAAGTTTTCACATTAAATCCTTTTCTCTTGCCGAGCATGTACAATTCTCTTCACTTGACCAGACCACTTCAATCATTCTTCTCCATCTTGTCTCTTGAGCTCTAGCTGTTATTCACATCATCGTATCTTAAAATTTTTTTTTATAATTCATTTTATTTTATTCACATTATAAAACATACATAGTTCATGTCGACTTTTTTCCAGTTTTTGCAATCATATGAAAAGTGTTTATTTCATTTTTTTCATAGAAGAGCTCCCTCAGTAATCCCTCAGTATATTTTGACTTTTTTCTTAGTCACTCTTCACTCATCAGCCTTTACAAACTTCCAGCTAGCCCTCTTTGTTCTACCTACTCACTAATTCAGCTTTTTCTTGTTGTCCCACCACTATCCATAGCATTTATTCCCAGGCGCCCTCCAGTGTGCTTCAGCACTTCCAGCCTACTCTCATAATTATTATTATCAGCCAAGCAGCAAACACAGTGTGAGACTCAGATTGCTACAAAGCCAAGGGCACCAGTATGGAAATCCTCCCAATACAGAATAGGAATTAAGAAGTAATTGTGAACTAGGAAGTATAAATACTATAAATAGCTAAGAAAAACTAATAAGGCAAATAACAAATGAACAAAAATTGAGACTCGTGTCAGCCTGCTCAACGAAAAAGTGCCTGGACCAAGTCTGAAATTCTGAAGTTCCAGCGTTTCATCTACAGGATCAAGATCATTCAACAATTTGGTCTCAGCAGAAATCAAACTTCTAGAAAACTGTTATTGTACCTTACAGAAGAACAAGAGGACTGTAACAATGAACTACTTACCTAATAATACTTGGTGGATGGTATAATCTGGGATAATCTGAATTCCAAGGATGATCGGAACTATAAGACCATAAACAGCGTGCACAATGAGCTAACTGAACAACTGTGCCAGATATAAATATCAAATATCAAGATATGGGAGAAGATATCTAACCTAACTCAAGAATTTGCTCAACAATTCAAGATGAAAGTCAGCTGCTGAAGAACAAAAAAGGAGATCAATATTAAAAACATGGTAGAATAAAAAAAATTACATTTCCTAGGGATATACAGGGAGGGTTATACAGGTCTCAAAAATCTTGAAAGACTTTCTCAATATACAAATATTTTGTGCAGTTAAAGAAGATATGCATGTTTCTCAAAAGTGATATTGCAATAAAAAAAAATAATACTTGAAATTTTAAATGTTCTCCATGCATTTGATGACACGCTGCTAATGAAAAGATCTGAGTGGGTGGTGGTTAAATGGCTTAGACCTGATAGCAGTCATACTGTAAGTGTTGATAGGCTTTCACGTCATCCCCATGATTTTCTCCATGCAATAATTTTAGCTTAATCTCTGTTTAGAGATTCAGTGACCACAGACCTGTACATAGATGAAATCGATGAAAAGAGAGTAGCATCGTCTGTATATTAAATAGCATATTGTATGCATATAATGTAATGGGACCAAAAACATTACACTGGTTGAACACAAGAAATTACATTTTTGTAGTCACTACGGTATAGTGCCCATCAGCCATTATTCTTTGCATTGTATAGTTTAAAAGTTCAATAATAATACTAAAAAATGGTCTGCTAACTCCGATCTTTCTAAGTTTGGAGACACAAAACAAGGATTAACACAGTCAAAAGTGACATTAAAGTTAAGACCAATCATACAGTGCTCATGTCCAGAATCTAGAGATTTCTGCTTTTAGAAAGCCAAATTGCAAACTAGGGCACAGTTGGTTACTTTTAGCATACACATTCAGACGTTTTGCTAACAGACATTCCAAAATTCTAGAGCTACCCTAATCGCATTCACCTAATGAGTAGCATTACCAGTTCTCCAACAGCTGCAAAAAGAAACCTTTCACACTAACATACAAAAAAAATATCAGACCACCTTTAACTAATAAACAGTAAAAAAAGAAAAATGGAAATTAGCTTTTGGGTTTATACCTCCATAAACATCCAGGTTGAGTAAATGATTTTAATAGTATAAGCCTGAAAAAGCTATACTAGTCCTTTTAGCTTCATAAAAACAAGAATAAGGCATATTGAGTTTTTCATTGTTTTACTTACTGTCAAAGACACCAGCCAAAAGGTTTACCTTTACCTTTGGACAGTGAGTGACAGAGCCATCTCGTTTAAGAAAGGGAGAAACTGCCTAGTCTTACACCAATAAGCGGAGATGTAAGGGTTGTTCACCGTTAATCCAGCTTCATTAATTTTCAGCTAGAGCTTAAACTCTCTGAGACACAGCTCTTTGCTGGGTATAGTTATTCCATATCAAAAAGATTATAAGACACCAGTTTCTCCAGGAAAGCATCTCAAAAATCCTCACTGAACCAGCTTTGTCTTTAATACAACATTTCCACAAACGAACAGAAATTCGCTAATTTATTATGGTAACATTTGAAAGAGCAATAGGCACAGTTTCCTTATACGACAGTGCCCAATTCAGAGGCTAACTCAAAATTCTATTGAATTCGCCTTCAGATTTAGTATATATTTTACAAGAAAAGGGCATATCAAGGGCAGCCTGCAAATATTTAATCATTAAATAAGCTAAAGAATGATCAGAATTCCCAATTGGAGGTCTTTCATTACTGGTAATAACATCAAGAAAATCGTTGTATACTGGTACCAAGTAATTTCTAGACTTGTGCCTGGCCTCATTCATAACTTGCTCACAGCCTGGTCAGAAGTAAAGGCATAAGCTCTTACGCCTTAGCAATAAGCAAGAGAAACAGAAGTCAACCACTCCCACTGTACATGCACTTTTGATTGTTTGCTTTTACAAGCATTTTGAATATCTTCATCAGTCTTTCCTGCCTGTCATCTTTATCGCCAATTATCATTAATTTTTGCAAATATAAATCATTGTTAAAAATCCCGCTTTTCACATCATTTTCAAATGCAGCAAGTTTGAAGTTATAATAAAAATGTATAGATTAATTAAAAAGTTAGTGATAATGGTTCTCAATTATTTATCAGTTGTCAAAAATACGCACATATTCTTTTCCAAAGAAGCATTTGATTTTTTAGTTTTTAGACATTCTAGAAATACTGAAGAAGAAGAAGAAGAAGAAGAAGAAGAAGAAGAAGAAGAAGAAGAAGAAGAAGAAGAAGATGGAGAAAAAGGAGGATTCAAAACTACCAGATATCCACTGATACATGTGCAGATTTATCATTCATATTAAGAGTAACCAACAATTTTCATTCATTTCATCTGAAAAGAAAGAGTGAAACACACTTGTTTACTGGAGAAAACCTCTTTATCAGTAATGAAATAAGATTTGTTGTGAACATTGATAAATCACCTACCACAAAGAATTAATCTAATCACAGTCACCGATCATTACAAAAGAGATTACGACTTTAAAAAAGATGATATTCTTCGATAAACTTAATCTCTCGAGCGAATGATAGCATTATAGACAGAGTGGCACACTGCTTTTAGTCGTCAGTTAACCTTTGTACTGGTTTGGTAATTGCTGTCTTGATTAACTTGGAAAAAAATGCTTATGCTTTATTTGATAAAACTGAATTTAAAAATACTTTGAAGACAGTATTTGGAAATGGTATTTGAATTCAATAAACAGATGAAAAGGAAACTGCATTGAACAAAATCTAATGGTAGCGTAAATTGCATATACGTCAAATATAATATATTCTCTGTGTCCTGCACAGAAACATAAACAGCCAAATAAGTTTATGAATTTTTTTGCTTCATTTTAAGAATGATTTACTTGCATTTTTCATAATGTGTACAAAACTAGAATCTACCTAACCTTTTGCACTCGTGTTCAATCTGGTACAAGTCACCGTGTGACTTGACTATCTTCATAATCTGAGGCATTAGGCTATTTACTTTGTATAATGCTGAGTTCGGGGGAATTCAGAGAAACAAATGGGGAAACATTTCCTTATTTATTAACTGAATTATTTAATGATAAATGTAAATTCTCTTAACAACACTAAATGCGCAATATAAAAATCAATATAAAAATCTATGTATTCTCTTTAATGTTCCTGCTGCCATTAGGTTTTTGTCAATCTTGACTCTCTTGATAACGGAAAACAGAACTTTAGAAATATAAAAAGAAAATTGTGTTAACCAGACCTTTTGCAAATATCCTGTAAATTAAAGCGGGCAGTGACAATATTAAGTGATGTAATCGTTGGATGTAACAACACTGTAAGATTCAGTCTTGAAGAGTGTCCTCAACGGGCTAGCAACATTGTCAATAAATTTCCATGGATGGATTCTGAAAAATTCTATTTCGCCTAAAAAATAATGAATTAAATGTCAGAATAAAATAAAAAATAAATATTCAGGCAGAACACCCAAAAGTATTATACTCGTTTTGTGTACCTAAGTAAAACATTACATTGGTCCTGAATTAATATAATGTCACCGGTATATAATCTTTACTTCTGAAGTTTACCTTTTCAGTTACCTTCCAAAATTCTGCCCTCCACGGAGTGGGCACTTTGTGGCCATTGCTTGGAGGGAAGAATTTGGAAATCATTTCAATAATTTCCTTGACTGCAGCAGAAGAGAGAATTTGTACTCAGATATATATTTGGAAAACTAGTAACTAATGAAAGGTTGCAGACGTTAAACTTAAGAAAGAATGCAAGTTGGGAAAAATATGACTTAACTGAATATGGGTTTCATGTTTTATATTTTTGTGAGACGATGAAGCTATTTAGTCCGGTGCTCAGGGCGGTTCACTATGACGCCTCAACCCCCCGCCCCACAAGGATTTAATGAACCAAGCATTTTTATATACTATAAAGTGTCCCAAAACAGGTTTGGCATGTTAACACGAAAAAAGGTGGGCACTCTCTGGTTTTTCGTTGTGTAAAGTGGTCGGAAGAAAACATACGCGTATCACATTTTTTTTATTATATCATCAGCAATGGTAGTCATGTTTATGTTATAAAACATGTACCTTCCGAAGGAAATACGGGGTAAACATGATATTTTGGCATTTTTATCAATGTTCAGTCCTTTAGATATAAAATTACCCTATCCATCAGCTGTATTATTCTTTGGTTTATCGTTATTATTTTAATAGAGTAATGGTTAGAAATTGATTAGTTTCTATTCTGTTTTGCTTGAACATAATCGCTCAAAATATCTTCCTGATATATATTCATGTACTCCAGGTAATGAATAACCCATTGTATTTCTAAGATGACATACAGAAAAAGAAAGTCAGATCCCACTTTCATTGAACAAAAAAAAAAAAAAAAACTCAGAACCATGGGAGGGAAGAGCCTCCTCGAGAGAAAAAGAGTCGCCAAGTCAACTGTCATTCATTTCGAAAACACCGAGTTTAGTCCTTTTTTCAGAATTAAAGGATCCTCATAAACGATGGCCTTAATATCTAGAATGTAAAGAATCAACGTATTTCTGAGCCTGAAAGATCAACCACCAAAATGGCAACCATTTGTCAGCAAATACCAGAAAATTTTGGTAATCTCGATGAATACCACCAGAACTGTTATTCTCGGTTTATTTGTAACCTTAACAGATTCAAAAGCTCCAGTGTAAGTACAACTACCGGCGAGACCTTAAGAGAAAAGAAGCATAGGACCTGTAAAGAGAAAATAATTTTTGACCCTGACTGTGTCTTCTGCAGTAAGTCTGGTCGTATTCGTGTAAAGAAAGGAAGAAGCCGCACAAAAGAGAATGCAACAATATTCGCAAGGGAAGGTTGGAAGGCCATATTTAGAATAGCAGCGGAACACAATGATGAAAGCTTGCTGTTGCGTATACGAGGATATGATTTTTTTGTTTGTAAAGCCAGATATATTTCTTGTAGAAGAAAATATACAATGAAACCAGAATATTGGAGGAGTCAAGATAATCACTCAGCCGCTGCACAGACTTCTCTAGAAAATGCCTATAAATCTGCACTTCATCACGTGGTTGCATGTGTTACAGAGCATGTGATCGAAGCGAATAAAGTAACTCAAGTTCCTTGTCTTACATTAATGTACACTGCTGAGTTAGAAAAACCGCCATTCAAGAATCCTAAATACCAAGGTGCTAAGAGATTAAAAACCAAAACTTGAAAATCACTGATTTGGATGGCCAAATTCAGTTTTTCTTACTATACAACACTAAAATAACAGTTGGAGATGAGGTAAGGAAGGCATACAGTCTTGCTACTACTGATTCTTTTAGAGAAATTGCTTTGCTTTTGCGTGGAATAATTATGAAATCATTTAGAGAATCAAAGGAATGATCATGTGTTGGAGATCACATCCGAAGTGATACCTAACCAGCTAAGGAAGTTCTTCAGTATTGTAATGGACAAACAAATGATTAGCACGTCAGATCATGCAAATCGTCTTGTTCTGTCAATTGGGCAGGATATATGCCGTGCTGTTACTAACGGGGAGTGGAAATTACCCAAACACATTTTGCTATGCGACATTAAGGCATTTGTATCGTAGCAAACTACTACTAACATTGTTAAACCGATTTGTTCACTGAAAGGAACTGCTTTGCAGTGGAATTAGAATCTGCAATAGACACAGCCTTGGAGCAAAAATCTACAGTAATGACTAATCAGATTGTTAAAACACCATACAATGCTGTGTTTCATTCCGAATGGGACAACTTTAATCAACAATTAACAGGAATGCATGGTGCTCCGTTCATCAACACTGCAGGAGGAATGATGCTGCAAGAGGTCCAAGGGACTTATACTCCGTCTCAATCAAAATCACTACCTACCGTTTCTAGGTCTTCTCCAGTAAGAAAACAAGATCCCCTCAGTTCAGTCGAGGACCAGTAATGAATTTGGAATACTAGACGAGCCTACCGAAAATAAAGTTGCATTTGCTAAAGGACAGATGCTCTATTTGATTTGGATATCATGTCGAAAAGCTTGTACGACAGGGAAACAAACTGTGCCAGCCTTTGGTGGCTTCATTGCACCAATCCGACGCATTACTATAAATAACTATCCTTGGATCCCAGAACCTATCACACAATATAATGCCGTCAAAGAATTACTTAAGCGGTGTGAACAAGCTACAAAAGCGGTTGGCTAATTATGCACTATAACCACATTTGACTGAGGGGTATGTATGAAAGCTCTGCCATTGATATGGGACAATCCTGGTGAATAAAAAAACAGCATTATTTTAATTGGTGCTTTCCATACCGTTATGATTTATTTGAACATGATCGGTCATAAAATGGCTGGATCTGGATTTAATGAATTGCTTGTTGAAGCTGGTCTTGTTACATCGGGATGTGTTGTGAAAGTTCTCAGTGGCAAGAGGTACAGCAAGGCATTATGGTCTTTCAAAGTTGTGAGTGAATCATTTGAAAGATTTCTGCCTCAGAGCTTCATAGAAGCGCAACAGGAAACCATAGAGGAGAAAAATTTATTGGAGTACCTGGGCAAATACGTCGCATTTCAAGAAAAGGTGAGAAATGGTTTACTGGGGAAAACTGCTCAGTTCTGGATGTCCTTCTTGGATGATTCTCGATTAGTTTTTCTCGTTATATATGCAGTCAAAACTAATAGCCTACCTTTGTTTCACAAGACACTGGGGGGCCATGGCAGATTTATATATATATATATATATATTTTTTTTGCGGACAGAATTATGCTAACTACCTTTCTTGGTTGTACTGCTTTTTGTTATCCGTTGAGGAATCACACACCCAGGTGCAAGTGAGCTTTTAAGGAAGGGAGCTATATCTGTTGCAAGGTCTGTTATTCCAGGGGATCTGCGTGCTGTTGACAAAACAATGGAAGAGACCTTTATGAAATTTGCCAAATCTAGAGGAGGTGCTGGGGTTGCTGGAGGTGCAGGACTCCCAGGCATACTCCATAACTATGGTGCCTATGAAAGATGAATAAGAACTTCATCGGAACGTACCAAGTATTATGAAGCTACTCTCGAGATAGCTGGAATGATTGGGGATGAGGCCAGAATAAAAAATGGAAAGCACAGAGAGCTATGTGAATCTGAAATCAAGCGGAGTGAGGACGCAGCGCCATGCTGAATGGCTCAACCCATTCAACTCTGTACTATCTCTTCTGGTGCATGTGTTCTTCCTGACATTGAAATAGGATGTCTTACAGTTAGAGAAGATGGGAAAAGAAGCCAAAATTGCTTTCATGCAAGAAAGACTAATGAAGGGTGAACATAGTGAGCGCATTAATTTCTTTGACAGATTGCCTAGATTAAAACTTAAGACAATGGAAAAAACAAACAAACAAGTAAAACTGGACACGTCACAAGGCAATGTAATAGAATATCAAGAACAAGGTGACACTGCGTTCCAGATACTGATTAAGTCTCAATAACTATCCACACCATTCAGCCTCGAGGAACTCATGGAGTATTCTATCACTGCCATCCTCCGTACCATTGGGACCCCAGATGGGTTTCTCTTCAAAACAAATAAAGCAGCTTTAGTGAGTTACTTGTCAAGACTTCCTCCGTGCCCGATGCCCCTGATTCCGCACATAAAACGTGCAAACTATAGAGCATGTCAATGGAAACGGTCACATGAAAGAATGCCTAGTTTACCAATGTTGAATGATCATGGTTGGAGAAAGGATCCAGGAACTAGTAGTTTTGAGCTTATCTGGTCTGAAGGGCCCATTCTTATAAACAGACTTATAGACATTATCCCATAAATAATAGAGTCCTAGAAATAATAGAGGAAGAGCAATTGGAGGGCAAGCATGAAGAAAATGAACTAGTAGATGAAGCATGTGGAAATTCTTTTTCTTCAAGTGATTCAGATAATGACTTATAAATTTAGATGCCTATTTTTTTCTTTCTGAATTGCTTTCTTTGAATTCCTTAGTAACACGATTAATTCTAAAATATTCTCTTTTGGTGACATATAATACCATTTTATACTTTATTCATGCAAATTTGAAAGCCTCTTTGTTAAACTAAATGTCAAAAAAGTTTAATGGCTGTAAATTATTTGGCTACAAAATTATTCAGGATCATACTTTATCTTGCCTTTGTAAATAGAACACTTTTTGTATTGTATTATTGCTCATAAATGCTGATACTGGCTGGTAGTAGCTGCTGCAACTAGATTTTGAAGGTCACTTTTGCACTAAGAAAGGTCAAAGAGTGCTATCCTTTTTCATTGTTAGTGTGTTGTAACACGTCAGACCTGTTTTAAGTAACTGTTATAATTTTGAATATTCTTTCCATTTTTTATGGAATGTCACGTTTCTTTTTATTAATGGTCTTTTAGATACAAAATTATTCATTCTCAATCACACCATAACTCATTTGAGTAAATAGAACGCATTTTTTATCATGTTATTGTTCGTGAGTGTTGGTACTGGCGCATATTGCATTCTGTAACTAGTTTTTGAAGGCTACTCTTCACGCACGGAAAATAAAAAATGCCCACTTTTCTTCAATGTTAATATGTCAAACCTGTTAGAAGGCACTTTAAAGCATATAAAAATCTTAGTCTTATTAAATCCTGGGGTTGGCCCATAGTGACTCACCCTACGTACCCTACTAATTAGTATGTATGTATGTATGTATACATACATACATCCACACACACACACACACACACACACACACACATATATATATATATATATATATATATATATATATATATATATATATATATATATATATATATATATATATATATATATATATATATATATAATATATATATATATGGAGAAATGCACTCTAAATGGCAGATGAGCTTCGTCTCCTATGACCAATGCCGAACATAGCTCATCATCTTAAGTGGGACGATGAGAAAGAGTCTTGTTGTTAAAATCACTATATTAAAATCACTATATTTACTGAGCACGGGTTTCCTGCCCATTATCCTGTGTTGATAAAAAAACCCACTAAAATATTACATTTGAAGGTTTTGTATGTGCATAGACACTGTACGGATGATAAATGCAAAAGAACTGATTTGCTTAAGATGAGCAATCTGCATATTTTACTGCTTACTGAGGCAAGTGTGAAAGGGCAGGTTGCACAAAAGTTGAAAAGACAAAAAGCGATTATGTATAGGTAGCTGGAAGGCTTCAAACAAGGGAAGGGTAACAATTATAGTGCCATTAATGCTGAGAGGCATCATTAAGAATTATTGGAAGGGTGTATGAAAGGGCTGAGGGATAAACTAAAACAGACGACAGAATGATTGATGGGAGAGGGCCAGTGTGGATAAAGACAAGGGGAGGATGTATAGATCAAACTTTTTTGTGAAACAATTATGTAAGAAGGTTGAAAGCAAACTTTAAAAATATACACTGCATCAGACATAAAATAAACTTATAAAAAGAATTGATAGATGCAATACACAGAGTGCTGAGTCTCTATGGTAGCCTATGGAAGATAAATAGATGCGAACAATCAAAGGTGTGCATAATGGAAGGGAGAGTGACTATTTTTGTGTAGAACTGGCTTGGGAAAGGCCATGTTATGTTTCCATGGTTATTGGATACATACAATAATTTCTGTAAGGTTGCCATGTTTATTATTAAGGACTGCTGAAATACTGTTGAAATCTTTGTCAGAACATACTTAACGATTTAACTCTCCTTTCTGCAGCTTCCGACTGATTTCTCTCAGAAATTTTTGCATGAGAACTATTGCATTCTGCAATATAAAGGTTCCTGAAGAACTACATAAAAAGCATTATTAGAGGGCAACCTTCTAATAGACTCTTCTACAGGAAATTTATTTGTAAACATCCCATTAACAAAAATTTTGCTCTTTCTGTCTGAATAGGTACTTTAAAGTCACTTCATAAACTTCTCGTGAATTCTTAATCCTTCCATAAATTTTTAAAATGAAGGGTAAGTGAACTCGACCGAAGTCCTTAGACCGGTTAAAGGTTATGATTACTGCTTGTAATTCATTATCTCTTACATATATAATTATATCCTGTATAGTGTTGTTAAACTGTATAACAGATCTTTATGGAATTACGCAATATTGTTCGCTTGAAATCATTCTATCGGTTGTCTGCAAGTACTTTGGCTATTATCTTGTAGTTAACATTTAACAGTGATATAAGACGCCAATTCTCTTTAATACGTCTATGCGTGATGCATAATTTGCTCTTAAGCAAGTATATTCTGGAACGTATGATTTATTTTATCAACATCTCGCATCCCTAATTACTTATAAGCATTTCCAATGATTTTGAACCGATGTTTTCATTTCCGCTGATGATACCTGTGGCCATAAATACTATTAGTTGTTTTCTGTCGAACACAAATAATGTTTCATTATTGAATAATTCTTTCATTTCTTTTTCCTTGTTAATACCTGTGGGTGCTTATACTTTAACAACTGGTATCACTTTGCCATAATACTCTACTCTATTAGTCGTTACCTGTCCTTCCGTATCAGATTTTATACCTTTCACATAAATCTACTTCCTTTTATGATATAAGATTTTGTACCACCCTGAAGTATGTTACATGGATTTGAAATATCAAAATCATCTGATGAAAAATAAAGTAATCCAGCATTCCTGACATTAGGTTTTTGTAACACACACACACACACACACACACACACACAAATGCATTTTCTTACTAACATTATTCAAGCCATTCATTTTATAGTTGCAATCGTTCAAATGAATGTTACAGTAGAGGAGATTCTGTTTTTTTTTTTTTTTAACATGCACAGTTTATATTCTCTTGGTTGTCTCTTTCCTGAAGACTGCTAAGTTTGGCCTTTGACAAAACAAATTTATTTCCCTGGTTCATTTGAACTTTCCATCCTCCGTTTGTCACGTCGTTTATCATCACTTCCTAGTCCACTTCTTCTTCCTCCTTTTCCTGCTCCTCCTCTTCCTCCTCCTCCTTGTTACACAATTCTTGATTTACGTTTTCATCTCGGTGTAATTCTGCCACGGTCACTATTTCTGCATTAAAAAGCCTGTTCTTCATTTTTCTGTAGAAGCTTTAAAGCCACAACTTTTCCGCCTTGAACGCATGCATTCGAATCTGTGATGTTTTGCTACTTGGTACTCAGTGTAGTTGCTGAAGGCATAGCTTCCGTGTTACTTGCTTCCATTGTCTCTTCATCAGTCTCTACAGTCTCTGATTCTTGCTTAGTAAATGTTAATTTTGTGTTCATCATATTCTCAACCTCAGTTTCAGGGTTTCTTAACTTTCATTTGGTACCGCATTAATATTTTCCAGGTCTGTTGTCTGTTCTTCTTTATATCACTTTTTATCCTTATCCATTTTCTTGTATTTTGTTCCTCTGCGCTTTGACATTTCTGGGATTTTTTTTTTTCTTTTCCAAGAGATTCATATATTTCAGCAAGACAATGAGCAACTACGTGAGATTCACTTCCGTGTATGTCTATTTTTACCGTTTGAATTCTATCGAGTAAAATGAGTGATTTTTCTATTCTGGTTATGAACATCTTCTGGCACAGAAATAACTTTATATATTGTTTTAATGCTGAAAAAATACCTTAATTTTACATAATCAAATGGAGCATACCTTACAGCAACAAACTTATGTCTGCTGCTTAGATTTTATTGAAGACTAAAGCAACCTTGCGCTAACACGGGCTCTTGCTCTTGCCAGTAAAATGAGTTGCTTACATGAACTATTTCTATCTGCAATCGCTTTTCCAATTTTAGTGCCTTGCCTTCGCACCCTTTTACCCTTTAACAAAGGCCACATACGTATCTCTGCCATTGAACTTAATTATTATTATTATTATTATTATTATTATTATTATTATTATTATTATTATTATTATTATTATTATTATTATTATCCCTTACTAACTAAAACCGTCTGATGTCACATGAGTTTGGTGTTAGCCTTTTAAAAGTTAGAACACTAATCTTATTCAGCCAATTTTAACTGATAAAATCAAACCAATGGAATCTCTCTAACTGAGACTCAGCGCTTGCCCAAGCCCACCTTAGCCTTAGCGGGAGCAGACTGTTTAAAACTGTTGGCTTTACAGTTACCACTAAAAACGTCAACAAATCTACCATATATCATAACATAATTATCACCAACGCTTTATTTATCTGATACCATGAAATTAATCACTCCGACACAGATGATTACACCAAAAAGCCCAAAATAAGAGAGCAGTTTTCACGCATGTTTACAGCCGATTCTTATTCTCTACTATTTTTTTTTTTTTTTTTTTGTTAGCTTTGTCCATCTTTCTCATAACACTTCCTTGAACCTTCCTGCAATCCCTCGCATAACTGAGTTGGATTTTGTATAAGGTTCATGTTTTATCCACCTGGTTGTTCTTATGCCACCCTATTAACCCTTCTATGCTCATTCTTTCTAATGGTTTCCTTTATGTACCATACCTTCTAACTTTCTTTACGAGTGTAGCTCCAGTGTTCGCTTCGACATCATTCAAACTGAAATTTGCTAATCAGTTACAATATATGACGATCAATTTTCCATTTATTACCGTGGCAAATGAGTTTTCAGTTTCTCTTCATCGTTCATCAGTATTTTTGTTTTATGTTGGCTACTATATACATTAAAATATGGTAATAGGGATTAACTTTGCTTTATTCCTTTTGGCCATACCCTGTTCCTTGTTATATGCCATCATCAGGCTAATTCTTGGATGGCACCTGATAAGTAGGGACTTCGCTCAGAAAAATGTTGTGGATGAACATTCTCTGTTCTTTGCGTTCAGTTGCTTGTAGCGCTTCGTTCTTGTTAGTGATCTGAGAGACGGATATAATTAATACGCATCCTATATATATGCTATTTCAATGAACGCGCAAGCATTTACAAATCGATTGAGAGGCACCTCCCCTACAGCAATGCAATTTCGACAACTGTTCAAGTCTATTTTGACAGGTCTGCTCCCATTTATAACTTACAGCTTGTCTGGAATGATGAGGAAAACACCAGGCTTCGACTCGACCAGCGACATCACTTTCAAGAAAATAGGAGAATTTCAACAAAACTACTATATTGCGATATTGTATCCTTGTAATAAATCGTCGGCTACAACATGGTTTCCGTTAATTCGTGTAACGTACCCTCTTACACTATTTGATTTATGATTATATTGTTTTTCACTTTTGTAACCAAATGCAACCAGTAGGTACATTGTTATTCAAAGCAGTTTTCTACAAGTAAAATATTTATTTAGATTTCGACATTTCCAAGCTTCTTGTTTCAGGTGACTTTCTTATGCACTGGTAAAGTGTTAGAACGTTCGTGTCATACCGAAAAATGTATTCTATAAAATCTAAGCTTACTAGGAAAGCACTTTGGTAGGCGAGTCATTCGAATCACTTGGAAAGCTATCCCTGATGCTTACGCTGTAGCAACTTGAAAAATTATTAGAATGAATGTGCTGTCACAAATACAGGTTTTAACAAAGAAAAAACAAGCACTTTCAGCTATTAACGCTTTCGTGAACCTAGTGGTACTTGAAAAGTTTAAGAGTTCCTTACCCAAAGCTGAGGATATTAGTAGATCTAAAAAAGAAGCAAGGAATCTTTAAAGTGTTCCTATCTTAGTAGCAATTTTAATAACACAGAAGAGAGCAAACAAAAGTCTGGTAAGAATGTTTTGTAAGTATCACACAAAAAATACAGTAGGCCAATAAAAAAACAGTGGTGGTTAATTATCATTGCTCAATACCGAATCTCCTGAACAAGTAGAATTTAAAGATACAGTCAACAAAAAATCTCATGAAAACGAATGCTGTTCCTGTCATGACTGTGGGAGATTTGTTGCTTCATACTCAAGTGATGCATTACAATGCCGTTACTGAAGCGATTAAAGAAAAGTGGAATCACAGATGAAATAGAAGTTTAAGATATCTGTATATATAAAATAAAAACTACAATGTTTCTACACCACAATCTGTCTCATTCTAGACACTGGTGTAAATGAAGTGGACTCTATTATAAAATATCTTCAAATACTCAGCTTCTTGAGGAAGAGACTAGTAGTGCATTAGATTTACAGGAATTCCAAAAAAGTAAACTTTACTAAATAACAAATTTGGAAATCTTTTCCGCAATCTAAGCAACTTCCCACAGGACTTCATAAGGTGACTTTTGCTGTCCTTCCTTCGCAAGTGAGTCAACAAAAATATCAAACTGCACCACTGGAATCCCATAATCATGTTACAAATCCCCTCAACGGCCTCTGGTGGAGATACTAGCATAACCACATATAGAGCAATCACTACAGTCTCTTGCACAGCCACTGGCGGAGGCTCTTCCGCATCTGCCACAGCAGCTGCTTCAGATGCAGAGCACTGACCTGCCGTGAACACGCTTAAGTCTCTTGGTCTCCATCTCTTCCTTCCACATGCGTAAAGGAGCGCAGAGATAAACTGTGAAAGATGTACTAACAACGATTACTTTAATGGCGTGAAGACAGTGGCGTAGCTAGGGGGGTTAAGGTGGTAGACTCTAGCCCCTTCGGAAAATTTTTTGAAAGGAAGCGAATATGTGAGCAAAAAATAACAAAAGGTGAAAGATGGAGAAAAGGGGAAACAAAAAAGAGAAGGGAAAGAAAAAAAGAAAGAACAGAGAAAATTAAGGCATATAAAATGAAGAAAAACGAGAAAAGCTGACCTGAAGGGAATGAGGGGGGAGAGAAGGGAAATAATATCTCATAGAAAAAACTAAAAGTATCGAAAAGAGAAGAAAAAGCTGGGTTAGGAGAGCAGAAGATAGCAAAGAGGAAACGGAGAAGGAACAAGTTACAAGGAAAGTAATAAAGGCAACGCTTTATGAAAACTAGAACTGAATAGAATAGAAAGGGATGTCCCAAGGTGGTCACGGCTTAGACAGAAAAGGGAAAAGGAAGAGAAAAGGGGGTAAAGAACTGAATAAAGTTTAAAAAAAAAATTGATGGTAGCGAATGGAATAGGGAGAGTCGAATCAAGGGGAAAATAAAGCATAGGGTCGATGTCATGTTTTAGGAATGCAAATTCCAGCAATCATGTGATATTCCAGTTCATTTTGGTATTGAATTTTGTCCTTTTTTCATGAATTACCGTAGTCCATGGTGCCCTGGTTGTTCATTCAGTGAATTTTGGGTCAATATTGACAGATAAATAATATGTACATCTTACCATGATCTCGTACTATATTTTCTTACTGGCATTTAGCATAGTATAGCCCATTTACTCTTTGTATAGGAGTCTAAGCAAAATCTTTTATATTTTGATCTTAGTCCTCTTTAACTATTCTAGAGATAGTACCTCCGGGGAACCCATATAATCTGATATATTCTGTTTGTGAAACAGTTGGAATGAGGATCTTTTTTCACTAACCGTGTCTATCATTGGCGTCTTGCCGTCATGAGGTGGCAGCTAGGCTATACACTGTACAAATTCTTCAGTTAAGCCGACAGAATTGTTTACTTGGAGATAAGACTTATTGTATGAATGTTGCTTTAGGAAGATAAACAAACAGTTCAAAATGATTATTTATTCATTTGAGATTGAGCGCCTGTACGAGTTAAAAAAACAGCCACTGTTCTCAGCATTTAATTCAGGATGGTCCTCGGGAGTATATTTTTTACAAGGATATGAAAACAATTTCCATGTCAATCCATGGTGTATTAACATTTTAGTGCATCTGAGGAAACAATTTTGAAGGCGAGAGGAGCCTCAATCCCATTTGGTTAGGAAAGGATTAAGAAGCTCAATTTTTATGTTATTGAAGATGGTGATACATGATCTTAACGTTGTGGTATGCGTCTAGAGTACTTGATGAGAACATAGGGAGCCCTCGACTTTTTGCAAATGCCTAAAATCTGTTAACTTCCTAGGCCATACTCCCCCTCGGGGAATGAATCACAGTTACCCCATCTACTATTTAATCTTTTTATTGCTTTTACTTGGGGAAAAAATTTCCAATCTTACCTACTTTGAATCAAAGGGGTGGCTACACCCCCTTTCTGAACACCATTTCCCACATTGTATCATTCTATTTTGGCTTTTTTGGATTTTTAGTCAGGCCTCTGATATTTTTTTCCGTTGCACTGAACTAATGGTGGACATGATCAATTTCATACATTCACTGAGCACATTATCACCGATATTAACATGATTATATGACTCATGAAATGTCTCTTGATAAAGAAGTGCAATACCAAAGCGCATCCAGTAGTGCCGCCGATTCCAGTTAATGCCCTGAAAATGTGGGAATAGAAGTAAACTTGACTTGGTTAGTATTCCATTAGTTACTGTTTTCCTTTTTCATCAAACTGGGATCAATATGGAATAATTAATCCAGCTTAATATTATGTTCGGCGGTTAATATTAGATTTTTACGGGAAACCTTGGATGCCAAGAAACCTCTTGATGTGTATTTGGTTCTAATACTAGTTTTTTTATATATAATAGGCTAAGCAACCCTGCAACCATTCTATGGCCTTAGTCACATGCACAGGAAGAGTAGAACCCATCCATCATCTCAACTCGGACATTAACTAATCTGACCTATGGCAAAATTAACAGAGCTAAACTTAGTTTTTATTTATGATGAGTCTTTTGAATATAATTTTCAGCATCAGAATATACTTCATTTTCTTTTAATGTGCTTTTTCCCATTTGTATGGGGGTAAGCACGATGCCTTTTTTTTTTTTTTTTTAAGGACTTTGATTTGGCTTTGGGGTAGATTTTGTAGCCTCGATCGGCTGCCCTGCCTGTCATCGCTTAGACCCCAGTAGCGTGTGTACATGTATTGTACCAGTTACCAGCGCCCTTTCTCCCAGCAGCGAGGAGACGTTGCACGGTTAGGTCGACAGTTGAGTCATGTGAGGTGTCTGTTATGTTTTTAGATGTTGGAGTGGCTTTGTTTGTGTGTGCATTAGTCTGTAGCACCCATTTACTTTTAAGCAAACCTATCCGTTGATTACATACATAATCCCGGGGTGTCTACACGGATAGCAAAGTGTCCGCCTCTCTAACCTGTCGGCTGTTGATTTGAGCCCACGCCACAGACCTCTAAGAAGTCCGAGGCTGCTGCTCTAACCGACTTGGTCATCGAGGCTCTAGCATCAGAACATACTACTGTGTTTAAATTCAGTACTCGCTGCTCCAGGTTCTGGTGATACTTGCATAAATCTATGGTGTTGGTGCTGTTCTTTGCTAGGAGACCTCACTACATACTTTTTCGCCCCTTCATCTGCTGTTCATGCTTTATATCGAAACAAAACATGCTGATGACCTCTCAGCGAGGTGTTACAAATAAATTTCTTCATTTGCTGATTTCATATTTTTTAAATATTCAGCAGACGTAACTAAGAAACTGGTTTTGTTACTTTGTTTTCTGTACCACAACTTTCTCTCAGCATTTCCTTCACTCTCCGTCTCTTCCTTTTTTAAAGTAAGCCGCAACAATGTCAGTTTTCTTGTAATCACCCGATAGTGCTACTGACACCCAGGTTTGCCCAAACATTCCGTCATCCAAGCAGTTTACGGCATTCCCGGGTGTATTTCTCTGTAAATCCGCTCTGGTACTGAAATTTTTCTGATTCAGTTACATATCCCACAGACTTTGTTAAATTATTGGATTGGCGAAAAAATTTTTGCTGAGTTATTGTTAAAAAGATTTGACTTCCTTGTGTTCTTGTGTAAACAGTAGTGAAATATACTTAATAGATATGCCTTAATCCATATCAGTATACAATATCTATCATCAAATTCGTTTTAAGGGTGTCATCAGCGAAACTGATGCAGTGCTTTGGTACTGTTTGTTAGGTTCGTGGATCCCTGCCAACCTTTGCCCAGCTGTAAATGAGTACTAGTGTCTATTAGGCTCCAGGACAGCTTCTGAGGCAATGAATACCATCCCTAAAGACTTACAGTAACAGGGAGGCTATACTCTTCTAATGCCATTTCTTTTAAAAGGGGAAAAGGTACACGGTAAAAATTATACAAAACACAAATACTCATACAAACAAATGCATACACACACACACATATATATGTATATGTATATATATATATATATATATATATATATATATATATATATATATATATATATATATATATATATATATATATGTGTGTGTGTGTGTGTGTGTGTATATGTGTATATATATATATATATATATATATATATATATATATATATATATATATATATATATATATATATGTGTGTGTGTGTGTGTGTGTGTGTGTGTTTCAAAATTAGACGCCCCCCCCTCTCTACAACATAAACTAAAATTGATATGGAAAAAACTAAAGTAATTCAGAACAGGTATTTATTTAACTTTCTTTCTGAGTATTTAATATTGTGTGTGGCCTTCATCTGCCTGTACCACAGCCTGCATTCTTGAGGGGTATGATTTCAGAAAATTGCAAAAAAGCTGAGACTCAAACTCCATTTCCCAGAGCACTTCAGTCACCTCTCTTCACAGATCGTCGAGGCTTGGTATACCATCATGGTTCATTGTGCGTACTTCAACACAATCCTTTAAGATACTACCAATGTACCAATGTTTTCACACACATTAAGGTCAGGGGAGCTACCTGGAAATTCACTTGACGAGAAGAAATCGATACCGCTGTTTCGAAGCAGCTCCTGTGTCTGAAGAGCCTTGAAACATGGTGCCTTATCATGCAAAAATGTGACTTCTTCAACAGATTACACATTTTCACGATTTTTGAGGAAAGGAAATACTCCACCAGCAAGCACAGTTTCTCTGAAGTATTCGCTATTCCATGACTGTCCTTTCTTCTTTGATGATCCACATTAACCGTTTGGCTGTGAAACAGAAAAATTCTCAAACGTTCAGGAAATTTCACAACTTGGCAATAGCGCATGTCATCGCTGATATCATCCAACTTTGCAGCCGAAATGATGTCATTTTTATGATTTGGCTTCCTGACTGTGTAAATGAAGAATTCATCTGATGTGGCAACATGGAAAAAGTCAGCTTCATCCCAATCTTTAAGAAATGAACCACAAAACCATGCACAGTCTTCTCTCTGTTGCTGAGTGATGTTGGACTTGCTGATAACATGCAATGGCTTGATACCAGATTTTTTCAACTCACGATATAAAGCACTATGACTTCCCTTCTTTCCCCTTTTTGTTTCTGGTTCAAGCGCCAATTTATGTAAAGACTTTCTTGGTCTACCCACTGCCTCAGCTATGATGTCTTTTGACTCCTGAGAAGGGACTTCAGGCCTTCCAAGATTCTTACTCTTTTCGCAATGACAGTCATATGGATTTTTGTTCCAGTTTCTTTTAACAAAGGATTATCTCTTTTAATGGGATGGCCTCTCTGAAGGTTATGGCCCAGATTCGGTCAATCCATCTGATTTCCTCTGAGTGGTTAGCCATGGCTGTATCTAACTCCGTTACTCAGTCTGAAAATCC